>NW_024387321.1:0-264045 GCF_900408965.1 Simochromis diagramma | reverse complement strand
TAGTGAAATTAGCCTTTATGTTCACCATTCTCAGTTATCTCTTCTCTTTGGAAAGAACAGGAGGTTACTCTTCTCTTATTTCCATCTTACCCTATCCCTAGCATCCGTACCCTGACAGCACCAACTTCTGAATATTTTCCTTCACTACATCCATGAATCTTATGTGTTATCCTCTTTTCTCCTGCTTGGCTCCATCTTCAACATCTTTTGTCAAACATATCCACCATTCCTCCTCTACACATGTTCAAACTATCTCAGACCTCTCTCATTTATTTTTGTCTGCAAACCACCCAATATCAGAAAACAGCCCTGATGGAATTTTTTAATTTTTTTTGTAGTTCATAGAGTTATTGTTTTAAAAATAACATAATATTCACCTTTGGTTCTAGATTCTAGTTGCAGTTTTGTGCGTATGTTGCTGCATAGTGGGAAGTCTTCATGAGTCAGTTGCAAAAAGGAGCTGCACAATTCTAGCATTCATTCTAAACATATCAAATTCCACTTACTGTCAATATTATGTGAATATAAGACTGGTGAGTGTTCAAACCAGAAATCAGTCTTTAACTTTAACACACTAAGATTACCTCACATTAACACCTACAGCCCAATAAGAATTGTCATTTAACTAGACATACAAATCTTAGAACATTAATAGTTTTGCATATTTTAAACTTTGCATGCAAAACCACAGCAGCTACTTCTCCCTGTTGTTTCTTCCGAACTCATGTGTGTAGATAAAGAATAGCTTGTTACCACAGTGGTGATGATAGTATCAATATAGTCTGATTTAGTCTGTGTTTTTATTCTGCTGTTAATTATGGAAAACCCCAAAAAGGACAAATTTTTGGTGTTTCTCTCTAACAAATAAGATTACCACAGAGTGTCTGAAACCTGCTGAGTCTTCTCATAGTGATACATGGGAAATAATAAGTCCTTTTTTTAAAACACAAAGCATGTATACTTTCTATACTTTTATAAGCATCACTAACTTCTGTCATGTTTTCTGTATGTGTTTTATTGTGCAGAGTGTGCTCCAGCTACAATCTACACATCGGTGGAAAGAGACAGCATGAGTTATGGACAAACAGACATCAGACCAAACAGGCGCAGAGGTACATCTGCACTTTATTCAAAGGAAATCAAGTCTACTTGTTTGGATGTGTAGCTTAGCTTACATAAGAAATGAGGCAGCTCCATGAGGGATGGTAAAAAAAAATTATACAAAACAAGAGACTCATTGAATGCTCTTTATTAGTTGCGTAGATGACATTAGGCCTTTCCATTAAATCCTCTTTAAAGTAAATGAACCTCATGTGTTGTCTGCCTGTCAAATTGTCCTTCAACAACAGAAATAGTTTTGCAGTTTAAGACCTGTGAAACCACAGCAGCTTGTTGTTTCCACTGAACTGATGTGTGATGTGAAAAGACATGTTACACCACAGTACTGATAGGGACCAAACAGTCTATTCAAAAGTAGGACGAGACATTATTAGTTATTACCAAACATGCAAGACAATTTTTCTAACGTATGTTAAATAATTATGTAATGGACTCATGGTCACAGTTTTTGTATAAAACATGAGAATAGAACTTTTAAATGACTCTTTCTCCATTAAATAGACACAGTGTCGATAAAGTTCATGGAAACCTGCATGAAAATCATTCAGTAAAATTTAGATTGATAATGCATATTTTCTGTATGACTGAGTGCTGATGATAGTGTGCATATAGCGTGACAAAGTGTGGGTCTACGTGGTACTTTGCAGTAAAATGTGTTTTCTTCTGGTGTCAATCACCAGAAACAACAGGTGGGTGTTTGTCTGAAACAGATAAAGCAACCACAGGGCTTCTAGGCAGTTTCTAAGAAATCTTTTCATGATGCTACCTGGGAAATAATAACTCTTTTTTTTTTGACACACATCCTGAATACTGACTGTTTTTTATAAGCTTCACTATCAGCACTGATGACCTTTGTGTGGTTTATTGTGCAGATTGTGATCCAGCTACAGTCTACTCATCAGTGAGAGCAGACAATATCAGTTGTGGACAAACAGACATCAGACCAAAAAGGCCCAGAGGTACAGCTGCTCTTTAATCAGTGAAAAGGAATCAAGTGTACTTCCCAAAGGGTTGAACTGTTCACCTAAAAATTAATGTGAGCTAGAAAGCATCAGTAGTCATAAAGTTACTCGTGTTATTTAATCGTGAAGATCTTTACACACAGGACAAGTACAATTTGTGCAAAGAAAATGCTACAAGTCTTTAAGTGAGCTCCATGCTTTAATCAGTAATCACTGGATGGTAAATATTTGTATAGAACAAGAAAATAATTTAATATGGCGCCCCACAAGACACACAGACTCAAAAAAAATGTTAAGATCCTGCAAAGGTTTTTAAGTCCATGAACATCCAGGTCAGTACTGAGACCTTGGAATCTCCAACCTTCCTTTCATATCAAAAATCCTTGAAAGAGTAGTTGTCAAACAGCTAACAGATCATCTGTAGAGGAATGGCTTATTTGAAGAGTTTCAGTCAGGTTTCAGAGCTCATCACAGCACAGAAACAGCTTTAGTGAAGGTTACAAATGGTCTTCTTATGGCCTCTGACAGTGGACTCACCTCTGTGCTTGTCCTGCTAGACCTTAGTGCAGCGTTCGATACTGTCGACCATAATATCCTATTAGAGCGATTAGAACATGCTGTAGGTATTACAGGTACTGCACTGCAGTGGTTTGTATCATATCTATCTAATAGACTCCAATTTGTACATGTAAATGGAGAGTCCTCTTTACACACTGAGGTTAATTATGGAGTTCCACAGGGTTCAGTGCTAGGACCAATTCTGTTTACATTATACATGCTTCCCATAGGCCAGGGGTTGGCAACCTGCGGCTCTTTAGTCCTTGTACTGCGACTCCAGGTGGTTTGGGAAAATAAATTAGAAGTATTTAGCTGAAGTGTATTTTATTTGTGTTTAGTTTTTTTTTTTTAACTTGTAGTTCTAAATTGGAAGATTATTGTGATATTGAAATATAAAATAAAATTATTTTATAATTTTTTCATCGCTCAAAATAAGCGTCACACTCGTGGAAGCCGGTATACCCGCCGAAACGCCGTGCATTTATCGAGACTTTCAACCCCAGGTAGGTTAATTATGGACCTTCGGATCCACATTATGTCAGCAGCTGTTCTCCACCGTGAACTATGTTAAAAACAAACACCGCTCACGCCTCCCAGATGACAGCTTACAGTTCTGCGTAAAGATGAAAGTGACTTCGTACAGCCCCGATCTACAGACGCTGTTCGCAGAGGTTCGGGACCATAAGTCTTATTGTACACATGTCACGACAGACCCGACGATGTTTCCATTAACACGCTTTTCAGCATCTCTTTAGTGACCACTTTTCACACACAGTGGCTGTATGCATACAATGGGCTGTAGCTTTTCAGCTCACAGCCCGACAACACAAGAGCATAGAGAGCACAGACTTTAAGGCGGCGACAAGTGATTGCGGGTGCCGCTCAGGTGCGTCCGCCTCCCCTGCAGCGGCGCTGCAGACCACGCCTGGCCACACACTTTAACCAGGTAAAATACATATTTAGGCAGAATTTTGCAAATATCTTTTTTTTTTTTTTTTTTTTAGCAGCATAGAGCTTTTTTTCTAATTATTTTTTAAAAGTCAGGTCAAGACTCCAAAAGCCCAAAGGCGATAAAAGGGTGGCAAGGTTGAAACTGACTGGAACAACAAAATTCTCCATGATAACAGGATTGTTGTCAGAACTCTTTGTACCTCCTTCAAGGCCACCTGTGTTGATCGAAGATTGTTGACTTTTGCTTAACCGGGTGAAGGGACACGTTCTCTCGGTTGAACACGGAACACACGCGCACACACACACACACACACACACACACATACACATGTACACTGACACAGACCTACACTCACCCCCCACCCCCACCAAACGCCTTCGAAGCTTGTGTCTTCTATGTTGTGAGGTGTGATGATTCATGTGCTGAGGCGTTTTTTTCTGTTCTCAAACTGATCTCCCTTGTGTCCTTTATTTAACTGAAAATGGTTTAACACACAGGACATGTACAATTTTGTGCAAATGTTGAACAACCTATTCTTAATGTGGTTCACTCACCGCATAATTACACAGCATGAACTTGTAGTATTTAATTTTTCAGATCAGGTTGACTGTACTTGTAGCTTAGAACTTTCACCGGTTGTGAATATGCATACGTAAAAAGTAAAATAACAGTGTTTTGCCTCAGACACACAACTAGTATCTAAAGTCCTTTAAAGTCAACATCAGGTGAACAGTTTAGTTTGAAACCATTGAAATGGTCTCTGACAATTTTTAAATATGCATTCAGATCTCTGCCTCCATAGAAATACATGCATTACGAGGCCTGGCTCCCCCTGAGCACTGTGGCAGCTGCCTCAAGGCTTTGTTATAGAAACAAGAAGTCTGTATGTAGCGACTTCCACAGTCGCTAGAGGCCGGGGATGAAGCCTGCCTATTTGCCTGACGCGCTGTCAACTTTACGCAATAATGCGAGAGGTGGAATTGTTTGCTTGTTTATTAAAGTGCTTTGAGAGTTTACAGAGTAATGTCATCGGCTCCTGATTCAGACTCCTACAACGTCACAGGCTCTAATATAACGAAGCGAAACATGTTGTGCAGCGGTCAACAAAAACTACGGCTACCCAGCCCTCCTCTCTGTCAAAATCAAAACCAGTGAATGACAGACTGACAACGCCCATTTATGTCACCGCTAGCACCCACGTGACTCCCATAACAACCAAACAAATAAAAACCCAGTGATCATCAAAATTCAATACATTCAATTATGGCTCCTACACTGTACATGTGTTTATCTACATCCTCTTTCATTTAGGGGGCTTTTGTTGTTGTTGTTGTTGTTGTTGTTTTTCAACTCTGAGCTCAATTCTATTCAAAGCAAAAAATAAGGAACTGCCAGGTAATATTCAGAGTATGTTTTTTGAAATAAGTAAGTTATATTTTAAGGGGTTTTTGTAACTTCAAAACAGGGAAGGTGCGTACTACAAGAAAAAGCTTTTGTGTTTCTATTCATGGAGTGAAACTATGGAACAGTCTGAATATGGAATTAAAGCAATGTCCAAACATAAAAGTTATAAAAATGTGATCTTCTCAATCTATAAAGAAAGGGAAAACATTGAAATGAAGTGAATGTCTCTATTTAAAATGTTTCATGATGTGATATTATAGTATATATTATATCAGAAATCTTCTCACTATTGTTATTACAGATTACATCACTAATGAAGCTGACTAAATATTAACTGATAAGTTATGGCAAAGGGGTGGGATTAAATAAGTGTGTACTTCTTCCCACTCCCGTTCAACATGTAACTGACTCAGACCAGAAGCAATGTTGAAATCTATTGACTTTTGCATCTTATTTTTTCTCTCTCTTATTTTCTTTACTAAATGTGCCTGTATATTGTTTACATGTTTGAAATAAATTAACTAACTAACTAATTAACTAACTAACCAGAGAGGCACTATTTCCTCCCAGCAAAGTCTAGTTTAGTTTACCAAAGAAAATGCTTATAAGGTCTTTCAGTGAGCTGTAATCACTGGATGTTGAATATTTGTAAAGAACAAGAAAACAGAACTATTTAAGGCTCTTAAATAGACAGCAAGAGATAAGTCTTTTAACACACATCCTGTATACTGACAGTATATTATAAGTATATTATAAGATTCACTATCTGACCTCCGCATGTGTTTTATTGTGCAGAGTGTGATCCAGCTACAGTCTACTCATCAGTGAGAAGAGACAGCAGACCAAACAGGCGCAGAGGTACAGCTGCTCTTTATCCAAAGAAACGTCTACTTCTTTAGCTTACATGGGAAATGAGCAAGCTCCATAAGGCATGATAAAAAAATTATACAAAAAGAGAACACATGACGTTTCAAAGGCTCTTCATAAGTTTCACAGATGACATCAGGCCTTTAAGACATGTAAAACCATAGCAGCTATTTTCTGTTTCCACTGCAATAATGTGTGATGCTAAAAAGACATTTTAAGACAACAGTGCTGATAGGGACCAAAAAAGCCCAGAGGTACAGTTGCTGTTAGGATGCCTGGGTCGTTGACCCAGGGTTTTTGAGTTTATTATATCATTTATCATTTCTAGTCTTTGGTTTCTTTGAGTTCTGTCTTATGGTTTATGTCTCTGTCTTCTCTAGTTGCTCTGTCTCCCCTGTCAGCTGTATTCCCTTGTCTAGTTCGCGTCTCTGTGTATCCTTAGTTGCTATATCCCCGTGTCCAGTCAGTGTCTGTGTCTGCCCTGGTCCCACGTCTCTGTTCCCTCTGTTGCAGTGCGTGTGAGTCTGTGTCTTTAGTTCAGTCTGTGTCATGTTTCCTGTTTTATTTTGAAGGTCCTTGTCTGATGTTAATGTATCTGGTTTTGCTTCCCCTTGTCTCGTTAGCCCTGATTTGCCCCAGCTGTGTTTCCCTCCTGTTACCCATTCCCTGATTGCTCCCTCTGTGTCTGTGTTGTGATCTACCCTTATCTAGCTGTGTGTTTTGGCTGTCTGTGTAAGTTATTTGGATTCTTACTTTTGTTCTGTTTGAGTTCAGCATTAAAGCTGTTTACGTTTGTCTCTGGAGTCTGCACCTTGGGTCCTTTTCCTGCCTGCACACAACCGTCACATAACAGTTGCTCTTTATATAGCAAACAGCATAAATAAATAAGGTCAAGCACCAGTATAAATAAGGACAGGGCTATGGTACTATCACAGTTAACATGCACAGCAACCAGTGTGGTGATGATGAACTAGGATTAATTGATTTTTAATTCTAATACATGATGGAATTTGTCTCTCATTTAATTCTCATTTTCCATCTTCACTATGTTAACATGTTTATATTAGCCTCAACATAGCGCTGTGGCTAGCTACCAGACTGCATTATAGGTACAGTAGCTAGACTGACTTCATTAAACCTCGGAATTAAGTAAATTTTGTAATTTATTAGTTCTTGTTTTAGGTGTTTTTCTTTTGTTTTTGTTTTTTTTTGTTAAATACTTCAGACAGGGCATTGCATATAAGCCAAACCTCACAAATCATCATTGTCTGGATGTTAAACATTATCGTAACACGTGGGTGAACAACCACGCTGATCGCTTTACTGATGCTGAAAGAATTCGGATTAATGGGAAACTCTAAAGCAGCGGTGGGGGAACTCCAGGCCTCGAGGGCCGGTGTCCTGCAGGTTTTAGATCTCACCCTGGGTCAGCACACCTGAATAAAATGATTAGTTCATTACCAGCTTCTGGAGAACTACAAGACATGTTGAGGAGGTAATTTAGTCATTTAAATCAGCTGTGTTAGATCAAGGACACATCTAAAACCTGCAGGGACACCCTTGAGGCCTGGCGTTCCCTCACCCCTGCTATAAAGTGTTTTTTATTTTGGGAACTGAAGGAAAATCTGTACTTTATGGTCACCAAAAAGGTGACTAAATCTCTTGCTGTGGGTAAGTTAATTTTCTGAACGATTAAGTTGAAGATGAATTGTCAATGGTCTCATTGTTATTAACAGCACATAACAATATAAGAAATGAAGCTGAGGCCAGGCTCTCAGGGTTTATGCTCATATTTAATGGGTTGTTAGACCAATGTTAGCATTCAGTGTGAGTACAGGAAGTGGTGTGAACTTTGTGAAACGGTTTGAAGTGAAGGCATGTGAAAGTATAAAACCACAGGCTGCCAAAACGGAGGCGAGAGTTCACGGCCTACTCATTCTTCACTCTTTGGTCAGTTGCAGCTTTTTTGCTACTTCATTTAAAGATTTGTATTCAAGCTGATCAGAATAAACTATTTTCAGATTTTTGCTTTCATTTCTGTGAGTTTGAACTGAACGCAAACACTGAACACTCTGTAAAGTGTCCTGTTCTGTACATTAGCAGCAGCATCTACTGCAACACAAACCAAACTCTCTTTCACACTAAAACCTTATTTGTGACAGTTTGGCTGTAAGACTTCTTTGTTCTTTGTTTCCTCGCTAAAGATCTGCCCCTGAATAACCTTTACATTATTTGAACTGTGACTGGTCTCTTATTGTTTGAACTTTGTGTTTTTGTGTTTTCAGAGTTTCCATCTGACCAAAATGGCATCTACTCATGAAGTAATCCACCAGTCCAACCACTGGAATCCAGCTGCTGGTTCTACACAAGCGCTCAGACTAGTAGACCTTCATTATAAAACAGATTTGCATATATTATGTTTGATCTTTTCATTAAAAATACTCATATAACACATATTATAACTAGGATGTCAATGTAATGTAATGCAGTGTATGGAGGACACTCAGTAACTCGCAGGACGGTGCTGTCCTCCCCACAGCAGTGATCTCTGCAGGAAACTTTGGTCTCACTTGTTCTTCTTGTGCGGCTCTGTGGGTTTCACAAATATCACTGAAGGAAAATGTGAGTCGTTGTGGCTGATTAAGATCTAAATAAAACCGTAACTGCAGATTAAAAGCAGCATGAGCATCATTGGAAACTTTTAAAACTTAAAGAGTTTTAAAAGAGAAGGAGACAAATCTCAGTTCATATGGTCCAGCCGAGCTTCAACTGAATGAGTGTTTATCAATGTGATATTTGCCTGTGAACACATTTATACCATCTGCAATGTTTATGTGTTTATGTACAGGGGAGCAGGAGCAGTGTCACTAAGTTATTGTAACGGTATCTATAAACAGTGTTGGGAAGATTACTTTTAAAATGTATTCCATTACAGAATACAGAATACATGCCCCAAAATGTATTCTGTACGGTGGCCCCTAGAGACAAAGCACGTACAAACTCCAAAACACTTGCAAAATCCAAAACACTTACAAACTCCAAAACACATGCAAGCTCCAAAACACTTACAAAATCCAAAACACATGCAAAATACAAAACACGTGCAAAATACAAAACACATGCAAAATCCAAAACACGTACAAAATCCAAAACACGTGCAAAATCCAAAACACACGCAAACTCCAAAGCACTTACAAAATCCAAAACACACGCAAACTCCAAAACACGTACAAAATACAAAACACGTGCAAAATCCAAAACACGTACAAAATCCAAAACACATACAAAATACAAAACACGTGCAAAATCCAAAACACGTACAAAATCCAAAACACATACAAAATACAAAACACGTGCAAAATCCAAAACACACGCAAACTCCAAAACACGTACAAAATACAAAACACGTGCAAAATCCAAAACACGTACAAAATACAAAACACGTGCAAAATACAAAACACGTGCAAAATACAAAACACATGCAAACTCCAAAACACGCGCAAACTCCAAAACACATGCAAAATCCAAAACACACGCATACCCCAAAACACATGCAAATTCCAAAACACAACGGAAGTGCTCCAGGACGCTAGGGGCAGTGTTGAGCTTTTGTTACCTAGTAACTACACAAGACAGGAAGTACCAATGACCGGATTTGGGGTCTGCAGCCTTAAAGGCCGCATTTTAAGGCCGATTATGTCACAGCGACACGACGAAGACTGTCCCAATTCAAAGGCTGCTCGAAATGCGGCCCTCAAATGCGTCCTTAATTTCCCTGAATTTTAAGGATGGGTCGGTGTAGCCTTCATGGCCCAACATATCCCAGACTTCATAGCGCGGCGGTGGTGTGGATAATTTTGCCGAAAAAAACGGCGGAAGCGGAGCGGACGAAGAGTAAACTTTCAGAAGTAAGTACTGAATATTATGTCACTTATTTATGCGCAAATGTTTTTATAATGAAAAACATTAAAACATTACTGTTGGCAACATGTCGGGAAAGTTATGTGACATTAGCGACGTTTGTACTAACTTGGTTTTAAAGCCTTTACTTCAAAATATTCGCCGTTCAATAGCTGACTTTAATCTTACAGAGAATGTGATGATTTTATGCGTAATTAAAGTCAGTCATGTCAGTCAGCTGACGGTTCACTCGTTAAGCTGAAAGAAAGATGCTTTAATCACAGGAGTCACACATGTGTCCACTGTACCATCTGGGAACTCTTCTTGTTTAGCACTCGTAATGACACAAACACTAAATCCTCCTTCTCTGGTGCTGTTTTGTAGCAGTGTGTACACCTGAGACTGTCACCTGTCTGTCTGTCCTGCACTCTCTCTCTGTTTCTTTCTCTCTGATTGTGGAATAAAAGTATGAACATGTATTTATAAGTCACATTTGTGTTTGAATCCTGCAGCTTATCACACATTTGATTTCTATGTGTGACACGTGCAAGTGTCCAGAGTGAGGACAGACTGAGGGACCCACTGCTGCACATCATCTGTGAGGCTTTGCACCCCTGATGATCCACCAGGACAATCTCAGCAGTATGTGAGGAAGAGGAGGAGGAAGAGCCAGCAGCGGCTGACAGATGGAGAGAATAGACAGACTGTTCCCTGTTTGTGAAGGACTGCTAGAAAAGTTTAAAATAACTAATTGCCTGTCCTGAATCAGTCTTATTAGGTAATGTTCAAATAATTTTTATCATTCCCGTGTTTTCAGTGTGGGAGAAAGTACTCAGGGCATTCAGGTTACACACTATGAAAGGCAGCAACAAGTTTAATGTTCAGAAACCTAAAGTATGTATCAGCAGCAGAATGGAGCTAAAAATAAATGTTTGTTTCAGTTCTATGAAGCTTTGAGTATTTTGGATTAGAAGCACTGCTGTGTTTGTTGCATCATATTGCTGTAATTGTTTATATGCTTTATATATTCTGAGGTAAGTTGATCTATAGTGTTACATCATATTCTATAAGGATGTTATGTGTTTGTATACTTTCTGCCCAGTTTGACCCATTTAGCAGAAGTCAGCCTGTTTAAGGCTCTGATATCTATTCTGTATGACGTAAAGCAGTTATGACATGGTCTGATTTTCTCACCCAATAAAGGAATATTTAATACATCAGTCTACTCTTCATTTTATCAGAAACGGTTATCACAGCTTGTACATTTTCTTTTTACACATGTATGTAAGCATTGAGCCAAATTTAGTAATGCCAACATACTGAAGGAACAACATTTGTCTCTTATATATGATACACCTATATATGCACTGTCAATATACATTTTGAACCAGCTGCAGATGTCAGAGTAACAACTGACTGACCCCCACATAAAGTGCGTTACAGTAGTCCACAGGGGAAGAAATAAAAGCATAGATCACGGTTTCAAAGTGCTGCCTAGAAAGAAAAGATTTCACTCTTGCCAGTCGCCTTAAATGATAAAAATGGACTGGTCCAACTTAAAACCTTGGGCAGTAACAACAGGTTTAAAATATACCTCCAGGGGTTCCAAATGAAAAGAAGAGGACTCACAGGGGCCACTGGGTCCAAACACCAACAAATCTGTTTTCTTTTCATTCAAATTTAAAAAGTTTAGAGCCAACCAAGCTTTAATGTCATCTAGGCATGTCAAGAGAGGTTTTATTCAGATGCCGTCCTTCGGCTTCGGTGGCAAATAAATTTGGCAGTCATTCCTATATACTTATCTTTGAGTGAAGATTTAAGGTGGTAAGACATGTAAATAACTGCAACTTGAATCTGTACTGAAGCTCAGTATTTGACACAGAGTTCATGTTCACTGCTGTAATAGCTAATAATGACTAATATAATAACCATAATATTGGCCATATTATATTTACATTACCAAAGTGATATGACTTTAGTCTTATGAACAACATTAGCTAATTGTTATTTACTAGCTAATCTTAAATGACTATTCAGTACAGAAATGAAGCCCAAAAATCACGTTTTACTGTCCTGTGGTCTCAGCCTCAGATACTTATCAAATCACACAAAGCTCTTGTAGAAACAAACAAACAAATGAAAAAAATATGTTCTCCTTCATTTCTGTCAAAAAAAGTTGTAGGACACGTTTCCAGCTGTTAGTATCATGGTTGCTAGGCAACCTGGGAAGCGCGACGGAGACTAGAGCCCATGTGTTTGCAACAAACTTGCCGTTTATTTTGCAAATCGAGCTCAACACTGCCCCTAGCGTCCTGGAGCACTTCCGTTGTGTTTTGGAGTTTGCATGTGTTTTGGATTTTGTACCTGTTTTGGAGTTTGCACGTGTTTTGGATTTTGTACGTGTTTTGTATTTTGCATGTGTTTTGGATTTTGTACGTGTTTTGGATTTTGCATGTGTTTTGGATTTTGTACGTGTTTTGGAGTTTGTATGTGTTTTGGAGTTTGCATGTGTTTTGGATTTTGCACGTGTTTTGGAGTTTGCACGTGTTTTGTATTTTGCACGTGTTTTGGATTTTGTACGTGTTTTGGAGTTTGTATGTGTTTTGGAGTTTGCATGTGTTTTGGATTTTGTACGTGTTTTGGAGTTTGCATGTGTTTTGGATTTTGTAGATGTTTTGGATTTTGTACCTGTCTTGGTGTTTGCACGTGTTTTGTATTTTGCGTGTGTTTTGTATTTTGTACCTGTTTTGGATTTTGTACCTGTCTCGATGTTTGCACGTGTCTTGGATTTTGTACGTGTTTTGGATTTTGTACGTGTTTTGGAGTTTGTACGTGTTTTGGAGTTTGCATGTGTTTTGGATTTTGTACGTGTTGAGGAGTTTGTGCGTGCTATTTGGAATTTGTAAGTGTTTTGGAGTTTATACATGCTTTGTCTCTAGGGGCCACCGTAATTCTGTAACGTATTCCGTTACGTTACTCAATGACAGTAACGTATTCTGAATACTTTGGATTACTTAATATATTGTGGCGAGTTCAGACAAGGAGGAGACGGAGGTATCGTTTGGTCTTGCTTCCCGTGAGCTAGCCAGGGAGCACAGCCGTTTATTACATTTGCAGAAGAACACACTGCCACTAGCTAACTGCTCAGCGCGGCAACCACAACACACATAGGGCGCCCTCTGACCCCGGAAGGACACACCGTCGCAGCGAGAGGGCGTCACCCGTCACCATGGCAACATACACAAAACATAACTGTACAAGCAGAACCCCGAACAGCCCTGACCCGCTACAATATTATCATGCTTTTTACAACAACGTGAATGTACTATTGCTGTGTGATTTATTACTGTTACTGAAGGTCCGCGGCTCCGAACTGTAGTAAAGGGACCTCTGACTAATGCTGGGCTCACACTGTGCGATTTTTGGCCCATTTTGAGCCGATTTTTGAGTCGTGCGATCGTTTTGGCGATCGGCCCGATTTTGGCCTTCATCGTGCATCGTGTAGTATACGTGGGGTAACGAGAAGCGATTGACACCTCACGATCAGCTCCCGATCATCAATCGCTTGGTCGTGAGGGTGTCACCGCAGTTTGCCACACTGCGCACGCGCAAACACAAATGTCAGCGAAAAAGACGGCGTAGCACGGCAGTGCAGCGTGTGATCTGGACACAAGCGATGGAGGCACAACCTGTAGAACCATCCGAGCCCTTTCGATGTGGCCTCACAAAATTATCACGACCACAACAACCGTGAAAATAGTTGGATCGACACTGCTGCTCAATCACAGCTGCCTGACCAATGTTTTTCATTAGCAATTTAGCAAAGTTGATGGTGGTGGTGTGTCTGTGTGAGTGAAAGACGGAGAGGGAGAGCGAGCGACAGAATTTCTGTTATAACCTTCATTTTTATGGACGCACAGTGTGAGCACTCAGGTCGCATGAGAGCATCGGGCCGTATAGTGTAAGACCCTGCATCGTGACCTATGAACTTCTAACCCCTGCGAGTCAATCGTACAGTTTGAGCAGGAGCTGAATCGCGCGACTGAGTGTAAGCCCAGCATAATACGGCGGGGTCCCTGTCGGCTGGTAGCCGAAAAATAGCTCTACTTTGTTGTGTGGGTCAACTTTTCTTGCGACAGACAGAGAGAGGCGTTGAAAGGCTGCTCCAACGGAACTTGTTGTTTTCGGAGGAAAACACGAACACAGTGTACAGTCGAGTCTTAATAGCTTACTTACAACTGGGCTCGTCAGGCACTCTTCTTGGCTGCAGTGGTTATTATTATATTTACATGCTTCCAGCTCCCGTTTTTGCTCGATGACTGCTCGTACCTTTCCACTCCCCTTTTTCTCCCTCCTAGCGGCAGTCCATTCTCCCTGCAGCACGGACTACACTGCCCATGATGCTACATTCTTTAGAGCTATGCTTGTAGCATTCTGCCTGTTAGCTTAGCACAACAACAACAACAACGAAAAGGCGCTCTCTCACCCAGGAAACACACAGTCGCAGAGAGAGAGAGCGTCGCCCTGTAACCATGGCAACCGTAACGCTGCCGCCTGGAACAAAAGAACGTAGCTGTCAAACAAAACCCAAACAGTCCTGACCCGCGACAAAATGAAACAGGAAAGTACCCCAGTGTAATCCATTTATTTCAACAAAGTAACTGTATTCTGAATACCACCTTTTTAAACGGTAACTGTAACGGAATACAGTTACTCATATTTTGTATTCTAAATACGTAACGGCGGTACATGTATTCCGTTACTCCCCAACACTGTCTATAAATCAATAAAAATATTACTTTTTATTAACTGATGGATACAAAACTGTTTGGAATTGTTAAATAACCAATAAGAGCCTTTATGTATCATGTGATCTCATATGCAAACTGGCAAGGTGCCAGTGTCTCAGAGCAGCATGTTTTTATATTAAAGTGCCCTCTAGTGGCCACAGTGACGCTCATTAGTTTCCCTTCAGTAAACTTCAGAGAACTACATTTCCAGGCTTTGAGGACAGTTTACAGATGTAAACTTCATAATATAAAATGTAACATCTGACAGCTGACGTTCTGTGAACAGCCAGTAATGCAGGGCTTGTTTTTTCATTGCAATACCTAAGTAACCACTGGCACATCTTAATGTGACTATATAGCATGTGCTTTTATGATGAAATGAGCGAATTTTAGGGGTGGACTTAGTAAGTTTGACCTTTAGTGGATTTTTAAAGCATAGTTTTAACTCTGCTTGCACAATGATAGGAGCTGTTCAGGTTTGTTGATTGAACATCTTGTTTCTTGTAACGTAGCTGCATTCTGTTTGTTATTGTAGGCATGACAGTGAATATCCTTGCTCCTTGTCGCATTCTTGTCACTCCTTGTTCTGTGGTGTTTTGGGGGGAAAGAATTAGATTTTTGGAGTATTTTCTCCTGACCTGCATTGTTGTGTATTTAGTAAGATCTCTTTAATGAATCTGGTTTTGAGCTTCTACGTCTTCTGAGTCCTGCAGCTTGGATCACCCTCCTGCGTTCCACAAAGAATGACCTTGACAAAATGCCGTGCTATGACAAAATCAGTTTTACAATTCCAAAATGTCTAATTCCAATTCTAAGATACAGTTTGGTATGGAAACAGTATTTTAACTTTGTGTATCCTACATCATTAATGCAGTTCTCTCAGCTCTCCCTGAAAAATATGATGACAATTTCAACGCGCTGTCCCAAGGAACAGCAGCAATGTGCAGAATGGATGTAATTACTTAAACCTGGAACAATTTAGACACTAGAGTGCTGGACACTGATGATGAGCACATCACTCACCTGCTGCAGTTATTTAACCTGATTATTTGCAAAATGTTCCTCCAGCTATTTTTGTTGCATCTGTCCCAACTTTTTTGAGATATGTTGATGTCATCAAATTCATAATGAGCTCATGTTTCTTTTCTTAAAAATAGGGATGCACTGATATTGATACTGTATCAGGGGCAAATCCCGTAAAATGCGATACCATGAACCAACTTATTTCATGAATCAGAGGGTAGCCTGTACTTTCTTTTGTAATTTTGACATGTGGCTAGGGGGTTAGGCGAGGGAGATGGCAGCTGTAGCTACGCTAAACAAAATGGACTCACTTCATAATTTGTGAAGGTGACAGAAGCAAGGCCGAGTGCAAACTGTGTACTGGTAAGGTGTCCAGGGGAGGGAAGGACAGTACATTGTTCAATACAAGCAATTTAATAAAACACACATCATGCCCTGGAGTAGGCTACACCGAGTTTGCTAAGGCTAATGCAAGACCAGAACAGCCGACTTTAAGTCAGGTTTTGGAAAAGCGATGAAAAATGTCAAGAGAAAATCCACAGGCAGTTAAAATAACAGAGGCTCTGACTCATTTTATCGCCCTGGATGACCAGCCACTGTTGGACGTGGAAAACGTAGGATTTCGCCGTCTTTTCAGCATAGTCGAGCCGCGATATGAAATTCCCAGCCGCCCATACATCTCGGATGTAATGGTGCCAAACCTTTTTGAAAAGGTAAAAAAAACACGTGCATAACCTCATGCAGGAGATTTCAGCCTTAAGTTTCGCTACAGACATTTGGACAAGCAGTGTGTCCCCGATGTCACTCCTCAGTTTAACGGTGCAGTGGATTGATGAGGAGTTTGTTCGTCATCAAGTGACACTACATGCAAAGTCGTTCAGGGGCTCGTACACCAGCCAAACCGATGCAGCTGCTTTCGACAGCATGCTTACTGAAGACGTCCGTCCACGTAGTGCTCCGGGACAACGCATGAAATATGATAAAGGCCATGAGTGATGCTGAACTGCCCAGCCTACCTTGTACTGCTCACACTCTCCAGTTGGTTTTTTCATGAGAGCTGTCAGAATGAATAATTTAAGATGGTCATTTATGCTTAGAAATATATTATCATTTGTATGCTGATAAAATATCTTATGCTTATCAGGTCCCATAAGGATTCTGTGCACGCTCTGTGCACCATGAGATGAGAGGAAGCAGCCTCGATGTTATAATTTCCATTATAGCTTTAAAGCTATAAAGTGCAAGACTTCACACCTTTAAATGTTACCTATTGCAAGTAAGTTTTTATAGCTTAGCAAGACGCTTACTTCTGCTTTTCTGCATACCTCATACACACACGTTAAGTTCATTGAAAGGTCGTATGTCTATGTATGGAATGGCTGAAAATACGCACACAGAATACAGACGCTGATGTTGTTCAGATATGCCTGCTGAAGACTGTCACGTGTGTTTGTAATTGCATATTCATGAATGATTGCTTGCTGACAATAAAAAGGGCTGTAGCGAAGGAATCAGTCGAAGTTGGCTAAGGACAGGTGAAGGGATCTTTTCCTCGACCTTGTGAGCCACAAAACACAGAGAATGCACTGCTGAGAGGAAATGCCCACACTTCTTAAGCTGGAGGCGCGCTTTACAGCATGTGTCTACTGGGAGCATCAAGGAGGAGGTGGAGCTTATAGACTGCACCTCAAGAGGATTATAAATTGAATGACCTAAACTTAAAGTCTAAAGTAATAAAACCATCATGTGACAGCATTTGAAGACCAGCGTGTTTCCTCATACACTGTGGGTCCAGTCAGGCAAAGTCAGAAAAAAACAACAATCCAGTGGCCCAGATGGGACAAAATATTTGCTTTGCATGCATCAAAAATTAATCACAAATGTTTGTATTTAATAACCATAATTAAAAAGCCATCATTCTATGGAAGGCTTCAAATGAAGTATTTGCCTTATTTATCTCACATTAAAGTGCAACATGAAGAGAGCGTCCAGCCACCAAACATGGTTGAAACGATGACGTCATCTCAATGGTTGACGCTGGTTGCAGCACGACAGTAAGTTAACATTAATGTTGACGGTTCTTCCACACAGAACAGAGGTCAGGTCTGACCGTCTCTTACAAAGTGAGAAATGAAGATCAGATCATTCATTTGCCTTTATTATTATTATTTAAACAATAACAATGAATATGGTTGTGAACAGACGTCTACATGGTGTCTTTTCCACATTCGGCGATTAGTGGAAACACTCACCCATGAGAACTTGCACTCAGAAAGATGCTTTAGAGATAAAGATATCAGCAATAATAGTGTATGAATGCATAATCACTGAGTGTGTGCAGGTCTGCTCACAGTCACACTGCACTATAAGAGCAAACACCTCCCTCTGCTGGTCAGCTGTGTCGATTGCACTAAAGTAGACTCAGAGCCTTACCTGAAGAGCTTGATTGCTAATCTTGGGGTAAAGATTGACTCTGCACTTAGTTTTGATGGCCACATAAATTCTATCACCTCAGCCTCTGTCAAAGGTTAAGCCTTTTCTTTCCAACCGTGACTTGGAAACTCTCATCCATGCTTTTATAACATCACGCTTGGATCACTGCAACTCCCTTATAATAGGGGTTGGCCAGAGCACCCTGTCACACCTGCAACTGGTGCAAAATGCTGCACCACGTTTTCTAACTGGTAAAATAAAATTTAAGCATATTACTCCGGTTCTGGCCTGCTTACACTGGCTTCCAATTAAAATGTGAATCTATTTTAAAACCTTTTTACTGATTTTTAAATCCTGAAATGGTCTGGTGCCTGTATATTTGTCTGATCTGCTGAAGCCCTATGCCCCCCTCATTCACTCCGGTCAGCTGAGCAGCTGTTGCTCTCAGACCCTAAATCAGAGCTGAAGCTCAGAGGAGACCAAGCGTTGTGGGCCTGAAGCTTTGGAATGATCTTCCTCTCCACATTCGCCAATCTACTTCTGTGGTGGTTTTTAAATCCAGGTTAAAAATTCATTTTTATTTCCTGGCTTTTGACTCACTGGGTATCTGAGACTGTTATTTTATCATCATGTATTTATTGTGTTTTTGGTCATTCTGCTGTAAAGCACATTGGTCAGCCATGTGTTGTTTTTAAATTGCCATTTACATAAACTATTGTATGGAATGGTAACATTTACTGACAAGAAACTGTGCCACCATCCTGGAGCATCGGGCTCTTGAAAGTGCAGCGACAGGTTTTCATGTTTGTTCTTTAACCTACTTTTACCACCACACAATGGTTTCAAGTGTTTCTAACAACAAGCCATTGATGTACTACAGAATGACATGTTTGTTAATACGGGGATTCACATGTTAATGTGATCTCTGGTCGCCCACTCAGAGACACAGCAGTCAGACAGCTGCGGAAGGTGCTGAGGACACTCTTCATGTGAGAGAAAATCTGCTCACACAGATACGTATTTTGATGTCCTCTGTGTCCAGCCAATTAAAGAGATTCTTGGTTGGTTTCAAAGTTTGACTTTAGTTCAGATTACACGTTTGCTCAGTGTGTTTGTTCACTGTGGACTGATTCCAGATCAGATTATTCAGGAAACAACAGCAGACATCTGAAGACTTTATTTACAGTCAAAACATTGGAAACAAAAACTTGATTAAAGACTTTCTCAGTAGAAAGAGCAGAGTGGAGGAGAAATGCTCAGAAAACAACATCAGACTACAGCTGACAAAGTTTTTGATCAAGGAAAATTCATCTGTACAGAAAAACTCACTCATTTTATCATTAATAATAACATAAAAGAATAAAATCTGTAATATAAATAAAGAGTTTCACAGTACATGCAGTGTTCAGACTGACATAAATAAAAGCTGCATATAATGAACACACACAGATGTAGGAATGATGTGTCGTTTATTTAAACTACAGAAACAGTCTGAGGCTTTAGCTCAGCAGGAGGTCACGAGCTAACAGCTACACTCACAGTAGAAACAGGACACGTCTGTAATTTACATGTTTTATATGTTTTATAAAAGAAAAAGAGTCCAAACTTCCCACAGACTGACTTCCAGCTGTTGTTCATGCAGCTCATCAGGACAGTGAGGAGCTAAAGACAAACTTTCACCTGAAACCAGGATTAAAGATGAAAATGTTTTCTGAGATGATCATCGATGCTTTGCACCAAACAACAGGAAGAAAAAGACTTTGGGACTGAAAGCATCTTTAGTTAAAGTCCAACATGTCCAAAGGAAAATGTCCAAGACTTTCACAAAGATGCTGAACAACAAATTCAGGATGTCCTCGTGTGTCTCTCCACTGGATGATCTGTGTCACCTCTGAGAAGCTGAAACAGCAGCAGGAGACTCACGAATCAGCTGGAAAACCTCTGAGACATTTCAATCTCACACTGTTCAGCAGGAGAAGGCTGGGATGAATCCTGACTCTGTTGTTTATGTTTTTTGTAGATCAGAAAACCAATGACAGCAGCAACAAGAAGTGACACACTGAGCATCAGTCCAGCACGTCTTTCTGTCTGACCTGCAGGTGAGAAACAGGTGTGAGGTGTCAGCTGTCAGGTAGGTGATGAGTGAAGAACAGAACAGAATCCATTTCCTCTTCAAACTGCTGTCAGACATTATCTACTGCACTCTGATCACATCACTCAGACCAGCTGCTTTCTACAAAGTCTCATCAACAACATCTTTAGAAACAAACATCAACAACCAGGAAGCAGCTTCACCTCTGATCACACACACACTCAACTCTACTCACTCACCTGGAGGATCAACAACACTCAGGTAGATGCTGCTGATGGGGTCAGTCTTCAGATGAGCTCTCTTCCTGCGTTCTTTCCCTCCCATGAAGACTCGACACTCGTATGTTCCACTATCAGCAGTCGTCACATCCTTCAGAATCAAAGACACATCTCCATCCCTCATCTGTCTGTCCTGCAGATCCACCCGGTTCTTAAAAGATGGATGCTGCTCTTCTGGTTCAAACTGCTCATCTCGGTACAAAAGCACATGTTCTGACTCCAGATCAGTTCTGCTCCACTCTACTACTGTGATGGTTTTGTTCTCATTTGGAGCTCGAGACGGCAGCGTGACGTTCTGTCCAGACTCGGCTGTGATGATTTTCTGATCTGAAAGAGGTAACAACACAAAACAGAGAGGCTAGAAGTCAAACTTTGAACTGTTCGCCTCTACAGCAGCCAATCAGAGAGAGGATAAGAGGTCACTGTCCCCTGATTGGCTAACCTCAAACCAGATTAATAAATAAATGTCACACATTAAATCAAAGTTTCACTTTTTCCCCTTAAACTCCTTTTCTGACATCAGACTATATCTGGCTTGTGATTGGCCAACGTTCCTTCTATCACACAGGTGATGCAGGTGCTCCTGACTTTACAAAGACACTTAAATCTCACCTGCAGTTACAGGCAGCAGGAGGCAGACACACCCCAGAGTCCAGCAGAATATCTTCACAGCATCCATCTTCTGTTTTCTGTGGGTTTCAACATCAGAGTCTCATAATGAGCTTATTTTGTAAATATCCCAGAGAAGCTGAGTTTACTCTGAACATCCAATTATCCCTCAAACAATCAGGCTGGGTCTTGGGTTTCTTGTGATTTAGTCAATGACATCATATTTCACACTGAAGCACATCTTTGATAAAGCTCCACCAGATGACATGAAATATGTGGGTTCTGCAAAACAATAGAAAATACAGGAGTTCGATTTTCAGTTAGAGCTGAGAATCTCTCCTCATTTTATTTTTCTCCTTTAACACATCATTGAATTTAATGTCTAACATATTTGCTTATAATAGTAAATGTGTTTAAATATTTTGTAGTCAACAGGATTTATGGATGGGTTATGTGTAAAGTAAATACATTTGCTTTTTTAAAAGTAAACTTATGACATATGCGTTTTTGTTCCCACTGCATCTTCAGCCATCTGCCACTAGATGACGCTGTAGCCCCTCATTATTAGCTCTGTTCAATTGGCTGTGAATACATTTAGCTGTGGTCACTTATAGAGATGTTTGTCATGAACTGTAGACATGCTGCAGTCCCATGTTTCTTTTTTAGATGTTAAAACGGCTAACTTAATATTAGATCAAATGAGATGTTTTAACATTAGATGAACATCTTTTGTAAGAAGATTAGTTATTTAAAAGGCTTTTTCCCCTTCACTTCAAATTATAACCTAATGTGTTCATATTGTACATGTTTGCACAGTGAAGTGACATTTGAGGATTTATGGTAGAAAAATCGGTGATTTCACTTCACACAGTCTGACATTGAACATTAAATTAAACATGATACCTGAATGACTACTCCATAGCTTAGACTAGCTGAGTAGTGGTGTATTCTTAGTGATTTACTAAGAATGTATTCAGCAGGAACATCCCCACAGATACACAAAAAAGACCTTTGTTACAAAGGTTCACCACATCATTCACATGTGTTTCATTTGGCACAGTTTTAAAGCCTTACTTCCACAAGAGCATTTATGTTTCCCGTTGGAATCAAACCAGCAACCTTCTGCTTGGCATGTCAAAGTGTTCATCACTATGAGAGACACCAACAATGATCCTCATGAGTGCCTTGAGGCGACTGTTATTGTGATTTGGAGCTATGTAAATAAAATGTAATTGGCAATAGCAGGAAGGATTATCCTGTGTGTTTTAAAGATTATAACCTTACCAGGTGTTTAACTCAAGGAGAAGTTATAATCCTACTAAAGTATCCTAGCAGTGATTACATCATGTATTAAAATCTATTTAAAGTACCTCAAGTTGTACTACTGGCTCAACATACCCAGAATAGCTGTGTGATGTCTGGATTCACGTCACTAAGTTAACTCCAGGTTTTCCAGTTTAAGTATGGATGGGTTTCCATTGGCAACAACCATTCACAAACATGGATAAGTATACTGACACCTGCCTGGAGGAAGCTTATGCTATATATTATAGTATTTTATTTTATAAGATTATAAAAACAGGAATAGGTTAAACACATAATACAGATGTAGTGGACTGTGCAGGGAAGGCGGAGACTCCTGCACGGCATTCGCAATCATGCCCCGCTAACTTAATATGGCACTGGGTCCTTCATTGTGATTGTTGTTGGTTATGTTGAGCCGGCAGCGGGAGAGCTGCAGCTCTGTGTGTGTATGCACAGCAACCCTGAGTGTTAATAAAGAATCCTGCAAAGCATAAATGTGTCACCAGGTCTGTCATGGTCATTCACAACAGAATTAACCTCCTAAGACCCGAACTCTTCCACGGCATGCATTTTTAATTTCTCTTTGATATTTGAGCATATTGGGGCCCGATGAATGTAAAAACAAAGGATTACCAGATTTTCTTTACCTTATTTTTGTTTTTATGAAAAATCAGAGCCACGAGGATATTAGTTTAAAATTTTGATAGAACAGTAGCAGTATAATGTCCTCGTAAGTGGATATCAGGCCCTTGTAGAGCAGAGTTGAGTATTTTGGTCTAAATAACCCAAAATGTGATGTCCACATATGTGGACGCAGGGTCCCAGGAGGTTAAAGCAGGAAAAGCTACACTGCAGTATTTCAGTGCTAAAAGTGCTGCATGAACGTATGTAGACTTGCCTCTAAATGCACGCAGACATTATTCACTAATGAAATATTTAAGGCAGGGGTGGGCAACTCCAGGCCTCGAGGGCCGGTGTCCCTGCAGGTTTTAGATGTGTCCTTGAACCAACACAGCTGATTTAAATGGCTAAATTAGCTCCTCAAAGGGTCCTGAAGTTCTCCAGAGGCCTGGTAACAAACTAAATCATGTGATTCAGGTGTGTTGACCCAAGGTGAGATCTAAAACCTGAAGGACACCGGCCCTCGGGGCCTGGAATTGCCCACCCCTGATTTAAGGCAATGCTACTATCCACACACAACTGAGGGATCTTCCAGGAATGGATACGTCATTTTCCATAAAATTGATCGGTTAGTTAGTTTGTACCTGTTGATCTCTCATCTGGATAAGTAACCATGGGATATTTACCCCGATAGTACAAAAATCCCAGAGTATCCCATTTTATATGTGCATCTTATTAAGCCGTCGTTACTGAAACCTCTGACTGTGCTGTGACGAGAATATCAGTGCATTCATTTGGTTTTTCCACTGATAGTTTGTATTATCTCTTATGATTTTCTGTAACTTTTTTCTTGCTTTATATCTATTTCATATATATTTCTTGTTTCTGCACAAACAAACCAGCAGACAGAGCATACTCAGTGATGAAATCATTACTGGAATTCAAAGGATTGTTTTCTTTTGTGTGCTAAATCAGCAGATCAGTAGTTTCCTGCAGCAAACATCTCTGGAGTGGCTGTTACTAATGGCAAAGGATGTTTGTTAATCCGTGAAACGCCCCTTTCAGATTAGTTATTTGCTACTTACAATTAGATTCTACTAGACAATACTTGAAATGTGCACTTCCTTTGTATTCTTATTCCAATTTATTCTATTTATCCCTTTTGTATACTCTGTATTTATATATGTGTATATATGGTATATTTCTGCTCACATTCTGTAACTGCTATTGGAAACCGAATTTCCCGGAGGAACCCACCCGAGAGATTAACCCTCCTGGGACCATTTTTGTACACTAGGGCCTTAAAAGGATGCATTTTTAAGGGCCAGCGAAGGGTTAATAAAGTTTCATCTAATCTAATCTACACCGCTCATTTTAAGTGAGCAGACAGAAGAAACGAGGATTAGCTTGAGTTCATGGCCGTGGGAAGTAAAGAGGAGCTGCAGCATGAAAGCATCACAGCATCGCTACCAAATACAAAAATAGATAAACAGATAAAAGTGTCTGAACGCTTTAACACGATCCATGAAGAATTTTTTTATTTTATTTTATTTATTTTTACCAAAAATGTGTGAATCAGGTCAGTGAAGTCACATCTGCAGTATCATAACCTGCATCCAGCTGATGGAGACGCTTTGGCTTATTATCAGCTACACATTTAAAGTAATTTCACAGCCCTGCCTTTGTTGCACAAACCTCTTTAACTACCTTGCATGCTGTTTACTGTTGGCTTTTAAAATGTTATCCATGTTTGGATCTGTTCCGGTTAACTGTGCGCTAACAGGCCACATCATCACTGCTGTGGAGCCTGGCAAACTTTTAATGGATTCGTACTGAGTTTGCTCACCTGAGCTTGTGGCTGACGTGTGCGCCCTGCGAGCTTTACTTCTTATATTAATTACATAAAATTACACAGGCATGTAAAAAGTAAAATTACACACGTACTTTACATTCAGAATGAGTGTGTGCACTCATGTAATGAGAGCAGAAGAATTACAATCATTCATGCTATCTCCAGTCTCGATTGATGACAGTTGGTCGTTGTTCGAACGCTGTATAAACAGATCAGGGCTCCGTGCTGCTGCTAACAGCCTGAGCTGCTTCTTTCACATTAGCTCTAAAGTGCAGTGATGATAGCATTAATAGTGTTAGTGGTTACCTTCAACAGATTATCCACAGCTGCACGTAAGGATTAGGGAAGATCCAATGCAGTGTCGCTTCATTCTCATTCAAGTGTGAATAGCAGTCTCACAAAACCAGTCACAGAGCTCCTTATCGGAGCAGCAGAGACACAGTTTCTCTTTTTACAGCTGGAAAAAAGGACACTCCCTGTTAAATGACTCAGCAGGAATGTAAACAAGGAAGCATAAACATTAAGTAGTTTACTTATTTCTCCTTTAAATGACTTTAAGGAGATTTTGAAAACTCTGTTGTTGTTTTTTTATTCTGAATTCATGTGTGGACTTTGCAGGTAAGTAACTTCTCAGGTTTGTGAAAACTAGTGGACTTTTTCTGAGACTACAGTTGGAGAAGAGGGTGGTGATGAGACTGATGAGGTTAGCATCAGTCATTACTGCTGATGAGGTGGAAGGAAATCCAGGAGGAGGATGACTAAACAAAGGAAAGTAGGAGAGGTGAGAGTCGGGGGTCCAGTCGTCATCAGGAGACTGAGAATAGGACACGCTCTCCGACCAGGAGGCTGTTTGTTTAAATAAAGTGACGTTCTGACCTGTTGGTGCATCTGTCCTTTGCTTTTCTGTGCTCAGACAGTTTAACAAGGCAGATAAATCAGCTCCCCCAAGATTTTAGCATGTGTGCTTCACATTACTGTAACTCATCAGACATTTTAGACCAGTGAGAAAATTCAAATGGTTCCTGAAAGCTGAGAATTTTGTGATTTAATTCCAAAACGTAATAAAATAAGTTCAGACGGCCTGTTTGAATCTTGGGAGATAAAAGGTTAGATTCTCTCTTTGTGTTTCACAGCAGTAGAGAGAAGATTAACTGCTAACATGTGATCAATATTTATGAAACTATGAGTTTAAGAACTTTTAATGTAAAGAGATATCGTTCTGTTAAACTGGAGACGTTTGCAGAGAAACTGCTGCATGAGAGGAACCAGCCCGGCCTTACTGCACACCTTCATGTCAGAAACAAACTGACAGCTTGCTGACAGACAGTACTCAGGGATATAAATGTCAATACCGTCACCATGGAAACTGCACAGAAACACATTTTCAAACATGACGTCTTTGGATTCAGCCGAGGCTTCCTCCTTTCACCCCTCCAGGCAAGACAGAGAACGCCCACACAGCCTGTTCGTATTGTGTCCAAGTCCACCTTAAAAAACTCACACAAGCGTGTCTGTCTGCTTGTGTCTGTTCTGGTTTCTCTGCTGTGCTTTATTTCATGAGCTACACCTGGCTGTGGTGAGCTTGGTTATCAAAGCTCCCTCCTTTCTTTCTAGCAGTGTGTGACAATGCAGAACTGGATTATCTTCCAGTACTGAGTAAATACAGGTACCACGATATCAAGTTTTAAAGGTGGAGAGCAGTGTGCCAGGATTCATGAGATCAAACATCAGTTTGTGAACATATTTGAATGATCATTAAATCACTGTGAGATTTGTTTTTTATTAGAAATAATGGAAAAAATCACACCTTCGAGCTTTTCATGCATTTTGAAACTGTTTGTTTTTAGACACCTGGAGTGTAAATGTGCCCGTCTCTAAAGCACTTTGGGTGAGACTAGCCCTCCGTGGCATTAATGTTAGTGTTATATTACCCTACGTTCTGAGAGTTTGGGGCTCCTGGTTTATATTTGAACGAAGGACCAGAGTTTGGAACCACTGCTTTACCATTATTGTAAGAAAAGTGGCCTAACTGCACAATGTTGCTCTGAGGCAACAAACCAAAACCTGCTGTCTAAACAAATAAACCAGAATCTGTCCGTAAACAACATGTGGATGCACATATTAAGAAAACTGATTATTTTAATGTAAACATTTATAAAAATGATATCAGCCTTAGCTTAGCTGTAGCTAACACGGCCACATGCAGATCTGGCACCTGGAAGGAGTGCTCCATCCTCGGGTCAAAGGTCAAACTCTCTGCTACGCATCATTTTACTCAACACTGAGGTGTTGGTGTCACAACATAAAGAAAAAAAACTTTAAAGCACAGCATAATCACCAAACTTTTGTTGCTTGAGTGCAAAAGCGTGCTAAAGAGGGCTAGCTTGTTTTTAAACAGGCTTTTCAAATCAAACTGGAGCTTTGCTTTCAGGCTTCATGTCTGAGGTTGGTGGTTTTGCCACAGCAGAGAATCTGAAGCAAACACATCGCTGTTTGCTCTGTTTTCCACTCAGCTCCATGGTGTGGAGGTACTTCAATGCACCTCCTCGTGTTCCTCTTTCTCACTCGCCGCAGCTTAAATGTATTTTCTCAGGCCTTTTGTCACATGATCACAGGACAGGTAAAGATCAAAACAGGGAACATGTGGAGACATGTTTCCTTTAGAAACAAACTAAAGCATCAATCCCATCATGCTGATATGAATCAGATACCAACACCAGTATCACTCATGTTGTTTACGACATGTTTGTGCCTGAAATCTGAGATGAGTGAAGAAAAGGAGAAACCTAGAGAGTGAAGGTTACAGCAGGAGCTCTGCGTTTGAATGTGTAATTCAATTCTTATTATCATCATATTTATTATAAAGCACCAGTTTCGGGCCCTGCCTGACCCCAGATTTAAATCATGAAAGCAGTGCTCCACTATTCCCATCATCACATTGTACTCGCTGTGTTTTAAACTGTAGACACAGATCTGTCTGTTTAAAGGCTGAATAAGAGAACTGTGTGACAAACCTGGTTAAAGAAAGAAGTAAATGAATTTTCACTCACTCAAACAATCAGGGTGGAGTCCACAGGTGAGCTGCAGTCCTCCTTTTGACAAAATGAAACTACTGCTAGTTCCTGCTCCTCCCTCCTCCTTCCTGCTCCTCCTTCCTGCTCCTCCTTCCTGCTCCTCCTCAGCTCCTCTTCCAGACTCTTCTCACTGAATCAAACTAAGAAACTCAACAAGGACAGACTGCACTTTTTTCTTGTGTTTGCTCCAGATAGAGAAAGTCAGAAATAATATATCCATAATAATCATTGTATGGAAACATCTGTTTGGTCAAGCTGGAAACTCTCAGTGTGTTTATTTTATGCCAGCAGGACATCAGGCAGCGTCTAAAAATGCAACGAGACAACATGCCTGAAGTCTTAAAGTTCATGAACAGGAAGCTGAGCTTCCAGTTCAGCAGCTTTTTTATCATATTAAAATATTTACATGTAGTTTTCATAGAAAGCCGTCCTTCCTGTCGGCTGTGCTGGTGTGTGTTTATTTTTCTAACTCTAAGGAGGTTTGCAGAATCCAGACTGTCCTTTAAACTCTGACAACTTTGACAAATGATCACAAGTCGCTTTGCTGTTATTATGTTTTGTTGGGTGACCTTTACAGTAAATCCTGTGTTTAGTGTTTGTCCACCTGCACTTATCAGAAATGACTCTGTGATCATCCAGCTTCTGGTTTCTGATTAACTCGTGTCACTGCACAGGTTCTACTGCAGAGATAAAGAGACAATAAAAAACACTCTGAGTGGTTTATAATTTCTATACAAACAATAAAAATCAACCTGATCTATTCAGCTGTGTTGGTCTTTTGGATTTGACTTTCTTTATGTGGCTCATTTTGTAGTTTTGTAGATGTGGCCTCCTGACAGGATCGGTCAGATGGTTTTACACGTTTTTGATGATTGACGGCTTTGATGAGAAACACGTTCCTGATCTGTAATCGTGTTTCTATGAGTCAGACCTGAGTCACGAGTCATCTCACAGTTTTTGCACTGTAGAGAAAAAATGTTCAACAAACCTTTTTGTGTTATAGATACTACTGAGGTTATTTCAGTTATGAGACTGTGCTGCCTGCACTGACGTCCTCCATGTTTGTTTCAGACAGTAATGGAGCTGGAGTCTGCTCAGCAGGGAGAAGTGAACACATCAGTTATGGACGTTCATCATCAGAGAGACGAGAGCTCAGAGGTACAGCTGCTACTCTTTCTTCATCAGGGCTCAGACTGATAGCAGCAGTATTAAGGTTCTGAGCGAAGTTGCAGATGCTGTGTGATCTGATACTGTTCATATACTCGTCATATATCAGCAGAAAATGTGTCCAAAGTTCAATATGTTATATGATCCAAGTTATATTATTGTAACTGTGATGCGTTCACTGACGTGTCCTCATGCTTTGCTGTATATAAAGAGAACAGAGAGGTTCTGCTTTGTGCTTATATTCTCCTCCTGTGTGTTTGTGTGTGCAGAGTTTCTACCAGAGCCAAATGTCATCGACTCCTCACTGAAGTCGTCCACCAGTCCAACCACTGGAATCCAGCTGCTGCTCTCTAACTGGTCCACACAGCAGCTCAGACCTGACACATTCACTGTAAACACACTGGTTTATATTCTGTTTGTTCTCCTCATGAAGGAAACCTCACACAACCTCTGAGGGCAGAAAGTTCAAATGGAAAGTTATTATTATTATTTTCTTTTATAAAGAAGCTGGAAAAATTTAACTTTCTTAAACTAGTTTTTATATTTTTTTATATTAAAAAAGAATCTTTTCTTCACCAGGCCTTTCAGAATAAAAGCATGACCAAGACATCATTTTTATACATAAACAATAAGTGCTATGTAACTAAAATGTAGATGTAATCCAAGTTTCATGTCTTCAGTAACTTTGCTGTTATTTATGTTATTTCTAAGTGTGCTGTCGTCTCCACAGCAGTGATCTGGTTTCTCTGTAGGTTCAATAAACTTGGGTCTCACTTGATCTTCTCGTGTGCTTCTGTGGGTTTCACAAAGATGTCTGATGGAAAACGTTGAGTTGTTGTGGTGAACCCAAACACACTTCAGTCCTCTTCAGAGCAGATAACAAAGACAACACACAGGTTAACGTGAGCCACAAACAAAAAGCAGGAGGAACAATTTCACTTTCACAACTTTCACAACTGTCTTTATGTAAAATGTGTTGAGTTCTTCTGAGCATGCTGGTGATGTTGTCTTTAAAAAAACTGACATGTGTGTTTATGTTAAAGGAAGGTTGTGGTCATATGAATGAACTCTGGTTTTTAATGAGAAGCTGATTTAACAGACCTGGTGCAGTTTGTAGGGAAAGTCAGCAAATCTCGCACAGCTGCCCAAGAATAAACCATGGTGCGGTGCTGCCCTCTACTGACACTAAAGTGTAACAGCAGGCTCTCAAACTGAGTGCACCTCTGAAAGTTTAATGTCTACACTTTATGACCGAGTTATATATCTGAGGAAACTTCACATGAACTTCAGAAACTGTCATGAACTGAATACATTTCATAAAATGTCTTCTGTAAACACTTTTTTTAAAAATCAGGTTTGTTCACATTCTCACATCCAACTTGCTCAGTTTCTGACATCACTCAGGATCAGAAGTGCTCAGCTCTCTAAAACAGTCCCGTCCTGCAGCTGAGCCAATCCTGTGATAAGCAGCTCCTTTTTAACCAACCAGAGAAAGTGAAGTTTACCAAGGAGGACAAAGACAGAGACACACCAGGGGCTGAAGGAACAGTTGTGATGGGAGGATAAAGTCCAAAGTGGAGCCAAAATACCCAAACTGGAAGAGTGAGTCTTTCAGCTTAGACTTATAGATCTCTGTACAGAGGATCCTCCATCTATTCTTACCAGATAATTTATTTGCTCATGTATAAACAGTAAAGATCAGTAATGATCGTTACAGTAATGAAAATTAATCTGTAAATCGTGTCTCTCGTTACAGTTTCAAAGTCGAAGCGAGAGAAAGTCAGTGAGCAGGTTCATCTGCTCAACGCTGCCTCCAGCTGCTGTTCAGCTGGAGGCTGGTAGGAATCATTGTTCTGTTGTTGTTTTATATATAGATCAAAAAAACCAACAACACAAACTGACACGACAAATCCATCCTCTGTGAGCCCTCCTAAATAGGTGTGCCACTTTATTCGGCACACCTATTAAACTGCTGGTTAAATCACTGAGTAGGTGCAGAGATATCTAAACAGCCAATCACACGGCAGAACTCAACCCTTTGGCATATAGACATGATGAAGTGGATCCAGTGAAGTTCAAATTGAGAACCTTTTTATATTCCTGCCATTCTGCTCTGAAAAGGAGAAGATGACTCACATAAACCAGAATCTGCTGAAAAATGAACTTTTTAGAGATTTAAACTGAGGGTAACTGCAGAGTTACAGCACAGGTCTGATGGGTTTTGCAGAAGCATGATCCTGTTGCTTCTGCAGAAAGGAGAAGTAACAGTTCGTTGGTGGTGTATTGGTCAGGGGATATTTTAATGGCCCATTTTGGACCCCATACTGAGGACTGTTCAAAGCCCACAGCCTGCTGAAGTATTCTGACTGTGTGCATCATTTTATAACCACAGTGTTGTCTGGTGGCTGCTTCCAGCTGGATAAAGCACCATGTCAAAAAATCAAATCATCTCAAACAAATTTCTTGAACATAACAATGAGTTCACAGAAATACTCCAATGGCCTCCACAGTCAGCAGATCTCAGTCCAACAGAACATCTTAGGAGGTGGTTTTAACAGGAGATCCACATCATGGACAAATCTGCAGCAGCTGTGTGATGCAGTCATTTTAATGTGGACCAGAATCTGTGAGGAATGTTTCCAGTAGCTTGTTGAATCAGTGCCATGAAGAATTTAAATATCTCAGAACAAAAAAGGAATCCCAACATGGGACTAGCAAGGTATACCTAATAAAGTGGCCGCCGAATATATGCACTGTGTGTAAATAGATAGAGGCATCAGTCACTGCATGATAACAGCCAGCAGGTGGCAGCAGTAGAAGATCATTAGTTTTCCCAACGCGTGACAGTTTTATGTGACCTTTGACCTTGAATGTTACAGGAGAACAAACAAACTATGTTTCCTCCTGAGACCCGAGCTTTTGTTTGGGATGTATTTTTACACATCTGGATGCTGGAAACATGTCCCAGGTCCTAAAAGGCATCTGGAGGACAGCAGATGGAGGATGCAGAGGTTAAACAGCTGTGGTCACACCTGGAATATAGAAACCACAGAACGAGGACTCCTTTAACAGCTCTTCCTCTTTATTCTGATTATTTCAGTTCTTTAAGAGGATCAAACCTTCTGCCCTTCACTGTTTCTGTGTGTGATTTCTTAAAAAGATGCGATGTCTGTCACATGATCTAAATTATGAATTTAACCAAAAGCGTCTCTAAATAAAACATGTCATGAACACCTGAGATGATAAAACCCAGCTGCAGTCAGTCTTTAACAAAACTGTTCATGATGCAGTTGAGTCAAACATCATTTCACTGACATCACTTGTAAAGGAAGATTTGAAAGACGTCTCATCCCCCCCCCCCCCCCCCCCCCCTGCTCACATCTCTGCTGGTGTAGAAGCACTGAGGAAAGACAAATTACAAAATGAGCAGCGGTTACAACAACGCAATAAATACCAAAGGAAATACGACTTAATGCGAGGGTGAAATACACAAGTGTCCTCCCCCTCCTCTCTTTTTTTGTGTTCATAGGAGCAGTCTGTTTAAGTCTGACCTTTGACCTTCAAAGGTTACATTTTGTCAGATGAGGTTTAAAATGAGTGAAATCACTGAAAAATGTCGGAGCTCAGCCGTCCTCCCTCTCTAGCTGAATGTGAAACAAAAGAACTTTTTCTTTCTCATTATAAATGTTACTGTAAACATAACAAACATTTTTGGTATGAAAATAAATACAGTAAAAATGTGTTCTGAAGGAAAAACATGGCCCAGTATTAGCAATGTGTCCCTAATAAAGTGGCCAGGGAGTACATGCACTGTGGCATCAGTAACAGAATAAAACAGCCAGTAGGTGGCAGCAGAGGAGCTTCAGTTGCCTAACTGTGATGCCTTTCATCTGACCTTTGACCTTTGATGTCACAGGAAAAAAAATATAGATACAAGGTTTGGAAAACGAGCTCCATCGTCATGGCTGAGAACAGACAGAGAGTTACAGCAGCTCAGTAAATATCTTAAATAAATAATAAGAGTAAATATCTTCCCCCTGAACTCCTGCTGACTGTGTCCTACACACACACACACACGCTGCCACCATCTTTGATTTAACTAAACCGGGTCTGCAAAGCTCTGCGTACCATGAAAAGATCTTTAGACGACTTCACACTATTGCATCTCTGTAGCCTCTGAACTGTGTTAATAAATAAATAAATTAAAATCCACCAACATGGGTCCATAAAACCAACATTACTGTGGCAGCTGTTTTTGGATTTCATGCTTCATAATTAGAGCGTTGAAGGTTTGATTACTTTAGTTTGTTTGTTTTGAGGAGGTTTTAGCAAAGTAAGCCAAATTTATTAATGTTGCACTTTTCAAGACAAGCAACCAGTGACAGAGTGCTTTAGGGAGGCAGCAGTAAGGAAAAAGCTTGTGCACAGTCGCGATCAACACACAAGGACCAAGTAAAGCAACTAAAACTAGGTTAAGATGTTTAATGTGTAAATTCTGGAGAAAGTGCTGCAGTTCATCAATGGCTCAAATAATTTAGAAATAAAAACCTTTCTGTAACCTTTGTGTTATTTTAACTGTGACTGGTCTGATATGTTCTGCTGCTGGGCCACGTAGGCCCTCAGACCTCAGGAACTTTATCTGTAACAATAACGTCTCTGTATTTTCTTCTCATTTCTAGTGTCTAAGTGTTTTAACTTAATATGTTTTATATTAGATAGGCTGTACAAACTCCCCATTAACTTCAGGGTCTAACATTCTGGTTTTGACATTTAAAGGTCTGCACAGACAAACAACCGCACGGACATGATCACCTGCTGCCAACACCGTCACTCACAAAGAAAATTAAATAATTTTACATTAAGCTTTTATTTATTCACTTTAATCCTTTTTTATTTGGATTCTACATAAAACCATATACAGTATGTTACAGTACAGTAAAGTCATCTACATTTTTTATAATAAATATTTTCAAACACTGGATTGTCACATGATATCACTAACAGATACTTTAGTTCTCTAATAATGCCTTTTAATTTTAAAAGCTCCATTTCTATCACGAAATGATCTGAGCACAAATAATCAACATAGTAAGCTTCGAGCATCTGCCCCGGTTTATGCAAGTATTCTGCACTCTGTGTTTGGATATTCTATCGTGCTCTTCTACTCTACTTGAGTACTCAAAGGGCTTCATACAGCGCCTTACTCACTCATATGAATGGAAGGAAGTTTTTCTAGCCTTCAAACACATTCACACTCCGACATCAGAGAACAACTTGGCGTTCACTAAGGAGCAGCAAGGGCTTAACCACCAACCTGTGTAAAGTCTTAAAGGTTTTTCCCCAACGCGTACAAATTTTGAAGTCCATCTTATTTTACACAGAACACGTTTATTCATTTAGCATGGCTATGATTACATTTTGTTGTCAAACAAACTTCTTCTCTCCTTCCCTGCTTCAGAAATGCAAAACTCTTACTATTTATGCTGCTTTTTTAAGAAAAAAAAAATCAAAATCGAAAGTCCAATCATCTTCCCAATCTTCGGATTTTAATCTTCCTCAATTTTTCACTTGTAGAGTTCAAGTTTTATTATGGAAAAGCTTTTTTCCATCTAGCAAGCATGATCCACGATCTTAGAGAAGTTGTGTAAGAGAAGTATGAAATGCAATATTGGAGAAATGTAATTTCTAGATGAATGAAAACTACATAAAAGTTAGCAGAATTAGCCTCAATATAAAGGACACATTGCAAAGAAATGATTCACCTACTAAATATTCTTCAGTGCTGGTGACATATTGCAAACACAACAATACAGTGGTGAGAGATTGAGGTTGAATTTGCAGAACTTTCTAGATGAATACCTGAATTTAGAGACAAATACTGGGGTCAGAGAGAAAGCTCAGCTAATTGTGCTCCCACATATTTATGTTGACAGAAGCATATCACCAAGAGTGAACAGTGGACTGGACTGAACTGGAGATGTGGAACATATTGTGAACTGTCACATTTCTGGGGAGCTTGAGGTGGACAGTGATGGGTTGATGAGTGACTTGATCCCAAATGGACTAATGTAATTGTGAGACGTTTTGGGGGATTTGGTCCTCAATGGGATACTTTTGGAAGTAACTTTCTGACCTGGAGTGTAGATGAGGGCCGAGATCCAATGACCGTAAGCTTGTTCTGCTCCATAGTTTTATGCAGGTCCACCTTGGTGGCAATGTCAAAGGTGATGCTGGACAGAAAGAACAGAGAACTCACTTTGTTGGCCTGGAAAAAATGATACTCCAGTAAAGCCTCAAACAGGAATAATCCAGTCGCAGAGAAGGTCATCAAATGTTGGAGGTATTTGGCACAGGCCAGGTGCAAGCCCTAAGTTGATGGGTTTGATTAGAACACACAGTGAGGGTGGACTCCAATTCCTGGTTGGTCCTCTTTGTTTGACCATTAGTCAGTCACGAGAAGTGAACTGGGGTCCTCAGTTCAAGGCAATGTCACCAGAGATTCTGTGTAACATGAAGATGTGATCTGTCAAAGCTGAGAGGTCTCTAAGGCTGAAGGAAGCTTAGGTAGAGAAACAAAATACACAGCCTTGGAAAAACAGTTTGCAATAGTTAGTATGGTGACTTTACCTGGAGGCTAGTAAGGAAATCTACCATGATGTAGGATCACAGCTGTTGGGAACAGTAAACCAGCAGGTGGTGAGCTCAATGACTTGGTCTGGGTGCAGACTGAACAGGTAGAAACATACTGATGGACTTCACAAATGAGGGATCGCCATCAAAACATCCTCTGGAGGAAGGGGCTGCTCTGATTGTAAAAATGGTAAATGGCCTGCATTTGTATAGCGCTTTTACTCAGTCCCTAAGGACCCCAAAGTGCTTTACACTACATTCAGTCATTCACCCATTCACACACTCACACAGGCAAGCTACATTGTAGCCACAGCTGCCCTGGGGCGCACTGACCTGGGTGCAGTTTGGTGTGTAAATGGACCAGTTCTTATTCTAATCTGAGTACTCAAATTTGCCTCTTTCACCCAAGAACATTTTTTCAATGCTCTTTCTATGTATGTGTTGTCTATCAAACATTCAGCATACATAGTCTTCGAACCACCAACCTTCCAATTAATAGCCGACCTGCTCTACCAACTGAGCTACATCCAGTATATCTACTCTGAGGGTATATAGTATAATATTTAGTTGACAATCCTGAAATCAAATGGCTACAAGAACATTTACTAAACAGTTTATTAACTGAAATACAAAACAGACATTAGCACTGTCTCCTATAGTGTTATTTCACAGGAGATCACAGGAGTGTGAGACTGCTGGAAAGCTGTCAGACGTGTGAGTGCTGAATCCAGAAACAATCAAATCTGCCACACGGAACAGTGTGTCGGGTCCTGGTCCTTTTCACAGTCATATTTAACAAAGAAACAACAGAAAAAGAAATGTTTAAAGACAAAATAGGAAAATATTCATTTACTTCCTGGTTTATTCAGGTTCCAGGATTTTAATCCACCTGCTGTTTGGAGCCCTTCTATGTGGAGTCTGCATGTTCTTTCCATGTTTGTAGGTGTGTTCACTGGGTAGTTTTGCAGGGTTTCCTCAAACAGTCCAAAGACATGCATGGCGTTGGATTAACTGTGATCCTAAACTGGCCCTGGAGGGTGAAGATTGTTTTTTTTTTTAAATAAAAAAAAAATACATAAACTAAAAAGCTCATATAGGGCTTTCTATGGTGGCCCCAAGAGGTCAAAAGCAATGCAAATTAAGACATAACATATCAATAACATAAAGGAACAGATGCAGTGGTGACAGAAACCAAACCATGCACAGGATTTTACAAAGACATGCTTAAAAGAAGCTTCGTGTGAGGGAGAAAAAGATCCAGGTCTTTATTTACAAGTTTGCTATTAAATTGTTTTTACTTTGAAATCCAAAATGAGACTTCCAGGATAGCAACATGGCAATGATGACTGCAGCTGTTGAGTCAAAAAAGAAAAGATTATTTTCTGACTTTACTTTTAGAACTGTCTAAAAATGACGTCTGTGACAGTCACACATCTACAGCATGTATGACTTTATAGTACAAGCAGGACGGAACAGTCGATGACTAAGGCTACGTTCACACTGCAGGTCTTAATGCTCAATTCCGATTTTTTGATCAAATCCGATCTTTTTTTGTCTGCTTGTTCAGACTACAAATAAAATGTGACAGCAAACGCGCTCCTGTGTGAACCCCTCAAAGCGGCCGCATGCGCAAAAGCAGACGCGTTGCTGTTTAGACCCAGAGCAAACAGTATTGTTTGACTGATGGCCCTTAATATAAAGACTTGTTTCAGACTTTATGTTTCCCGATTTTGCTTTAAGTTATTTTGTTATTTAAATATGGCCTAATAATGATAATAATGCAGGTGTTTCAAAATAATGTATCCAGTCAGTGGTGCAGTCCGAATGTAACAGACAAACAAAGACTTGGAATTTCCTTTCCGGCTTTTCGTGAAACTGTCTGGTATGGTGCACGGTACGGTTGCTGTAAGCGCGACTTCAAAAGTAGTGATGACACATGTTCTGGGAATCCATCCTACCTGAAAAAACATCCTCTGCGCAGACGCGGCGCATGCGCACAACACCAACGCCGAGTTGATTATGGTCAGTTTTGGTTGGGTTTGCCAGCTTTGTGTTCCTGTTGTTTGCTTCTGTTTTGTGCGTGTTTATTTATCTGAAAAGGTGAAAAACTTAGAATGTCAAAAATCTGCTTTGTATAATATAAATATTATTAAATAACTTTAGAAGTTATTCTACAAAATGTGCTGCAATTCAATTTGTTTATTCACCTGGTTCTCTACCAGTTTCCGTGCACTCCAGCCTCTTCTGGACCATGTGAGAGGATTTTTTTTAAAGCAGGAGAAAATATGTCCACGAAAAGAAACAGACTCAGCCATCGCACAGTGGGACAGATTCTCTTTTTAAATAAAAATGAAAAAGGGTTACCTATCGTGATTTTACTTTGCAAGTTCATAAGCATTTTCCCTTTCAGTTCACAATCAATTCTACCCCCAGGTCAAAAATATGCATAAGGAAAAATATAATATAATATTATTTATGAACATACCTGTCCACCTGTCCAGTGATTAAATAAATGCATAAGTACATGAAGGCAGGACCTCACAGCAGAAGCATACTCCATAATGTGTTGTATCAAGAAGTCACAAGTAAAGAAAGACCACACCATGTCGCTCGTTTAAACAAGGAACATTTATTGATCAAAATTATTTATTAAATAAATAAACAACAATTTTTTCAGACCAAAAATTACATGTTTAAAGCAACACAACGGTGGCCCAATATCAGACAGAATTCCACTCTCAATCATTATGAAGCAGTTGGTTTTATTTTGTAGATTCAAGCTGCTCTTCATATTTTTGGCCACCAGATGTCACCAGAGAGACTGTGCTGAAAAGCTTCGAGTAATGAACCGTTTTTCAATACAAGCGTCAGTGCTTCAGAAAGCTTCATTTGCCCATCACTACTCATTAGTTAAACCAGGGATTTGATCTTTTCTTCCCTGGTTCCTAGACCACAGTGTATTATCGCCATCTACTCCTCTGGAGTGGTGTTGCACGATACTATGAGGCGTTGAGTGCACAAAGTTTAACTTGTCGTGCTTTTATCTGATAAATCAAATCTTATTTATAAAGGTAACATTTTTCATTAACTGAATTCTAACACTAAAAATATTTACTCAGCTATTTTACACATCACTGATTAAAATAGATGCAATTTTATTAAATGAAGTTGTAATGGTAACAGAGTTGTATTATCATTAGTAATGGGTGTTACAGTTATGGACATCATTTGGTGGCAAAAAACACGTTTGTTTATAGTTTGCCTCTGTGCACCACCACAAAATATTTGACACTATAATCAAGATGTGGCTGATGTGCAAACTTCCAGCTGTAATTTAAGTGTGTTGCATTCAATGAATTAAGACATATTTTTATAAACAGTCCTCCATTTTCAGAGGCTCAAAGACAATTAGACAAATTAACATTGTTTTAAATATAAGCACAGGTTTTCTAAAGTCCTTTGCCTACAATGAGTACCTGAAGTCTACCACCCCTGCACATCACCAGATGCTGTTTCCATCCTTGTCCTGTTGGGGGAGTGCTGTTGGGTTTGAAATGGCATTTAGCTGATGGCACATTTCAGAGTAACATCCACATTTCACAAACATCAGTTATTTTTCCTTATAATGTTCTATATTACCCAGTGTTGGGGAGTAACGGAATACATGTACCGCCGTTACGTATTTAAAATACAAAATATGAGTAACTGTATTCCGTTACAGTTACCGTTTAAAAAGGTGGTATTCAGAATACAGTTACTTTGTTGAAATAAATGGATTACACTGCGGTACTTTCCTGTTTCATTTTGTCGCGGGTCAGGACTGTTTGGGTTTTGTTTGACAGCTACGTTCTGTTGTTCCAGGCAGCAGCGTTACGGTTGCCATGGTTACAGGGCGACGCTCTCTCTCTCTCTGCGACTGTGTGTTTCCTGGGTGAGAGAGCGCCTTTTCGTTGTTGTTGTGCTAAGCTAACAGGCAGAATGCTACAAGCATAGCTCTAAAGAATGTAGCATCATGGGCAGTGTAGTCCGTGTTGCAGGGAGAATGGACTGCCATACACGTTATGTGTCTGTGAGCGCGAGGAGGGAGAAAAAGGGGAGTGGAAAGGTACGAGTTGTCATCGAGGAAAAACGGGAGCTGGAAGCATGTAAATATAATAATAACCACTTCAGCCAAGAAGAGTACCTGACGAGCCCAGTTGTAAGTAAGCTATTAAGACTCGACTGTACACCGTGTTCGTGTTTTCCTCCGAAAACAATAAGTTCCGTTGGAGCAGCCTTTCAACGCCTCTCTCTGTCTCTCGCAAGAAAAGTTGACCCACACAACAAAGTAAAGCTATTTTTCGGCTACGAGCCGACAGGGACCCCGCCGTATTAGTCAGAGGTCCCTTTACTACAGTTCGGAGTCGCGGACCTTCAGTAATAGTAATAAATCACACAGCAATAGTACATTCACGTTGTTGTAAAAAGCATGATAATATATTAAGTAATCCAAAGTAGTCAGAATACGTTACTGTCATTGAGTAACGTAACGGAATACGATACAGAATACATTTTGGGGCATGTATTCTGTATTCTGTAATGGAATACATTTTAAAAGTAACCTTCCCAACACTGATATTACCTCACACTAAATGATATACATCTTTAACCCTTTAGTGTTAATGCAGGCCTGCAAACTGAACCTTTTGAATATACTGGTACTGTTTGTGCCCCAGTTTCACACAGATGAGCCACTCTGTGGTATCTGTTACTCTCACATTTGTACTCATATCAGTCTGAAACCACAGCCCATTGCTAATATAGCAGTGCTTTACTAGTAAAGCTTCACTGCTTTACTTGGAACTCACATCAGCTCATTTCTGTCCCCACATAAGGCCGAGAAACACACAACATGTATAAAGAAACAAACACTGAAATCAACATGCTATTAAAGAGGAACTGTTCTGATCACAGTACAAACTTACTGACCATTTTATTAGGTACAAATGTCACTGTTTTTTATGCAAATATGTAATGAGCCACTCATGGCAACAGCATTAGAGTTACAGATATTCTCATTTGATTTAGGTGATTTAAGTAAAGGGGAATGTGGCATTGTTGTTGATGCCAGATGGAAACTTCTGATTTTCTAGGATTTCCCAAAAAAACATCTGTTGATGACAGAGGTCAGAGTCCAGTCTGCTTTAAGCTGATAGTAAGGCAACACAAAACGCCACTGATTACAACCAAGGTATGCAGAAGAGCACGGTATGCACAGCACATAGAACGCAACAACAGCAAGAGTGTAGAGCTAATAACAGGAAGCTGAGGCCACAGTTCACACAGGCTCACCAACATCAGAGAACAGAAGATTGTAAAGACATAGTCTGGTCTAATGCTTCAGCATTTCGATCAGAACTGGTGTAAAACAGCATGAAAGCAGCCTGCACAAGCGATTTATGAGCCATTTGTTGGCAGAGAAAGTTTCCAGAGTGGAGGCTCAATGAGCTGCTAAAATCGTATGTCTGGGAAAAACTGTACTTTCAAAACTGCATCAGTTGGTCCTCCCCAGGTCTCAGTTCATGCGGTGCTTCAAATTCAAAAAGAGTGGATGTTTTTCAAAAAGCAACATTAGAGAGCCTGCTCTTTTACTATCTTCTGTTAAACAATATTTTTGATTTTCTGTCCTGATTTTTTTAATCTACTTTTTACAAGCATCTTACATATAGGCAAGAAAAGTATGTGGGGAAGGGGGCGGAGTTTACTGTGTCTCTATGACAAAAAGAGAAAATGAGTCACATGAGTCAAGAGGACAATGGATGACGCGTCTCTACTATTTCTGCTCTGTAAGTGAAGAATTTCTTCCTTTTAAATGTTGAACTTTTTCTGTCTGCTCTGTTAATAAACAATAATGGAGGAGAAGAAAAAAGGCTGAATGGACTGAACAGCAGGTTAAAGGGGAAATGTTACCCTGTGAACCAGTGAACTTGACAGAGGTTAGTTATTTATTATATCAGCTTAACTTTAAAGTGGACACACGACTTCATGCTTACTGTTACCGGTCATGTTTCCAAATGTTTCTTATGCATCGAGCACAGTGAGTTCGAAAACATCCAATAATCACTAAAGGAACAGCGTTACAGATTTGGTGTTAGAGATGTGGGAGCAGAAATGTGCACAGTGCTAATAAACTGATGGATTTCTGATTTCCAATATTTAGTTTTATTGAGTTCTTGTGAACTTAGCAATAACTAACACAAAGGCACAGAGACACAGTCTCTACACTGGAACCAGAGAAGAACAGACAGGAGGACACAGCGGACTAGGGAGACAGAGAGAACCCAGTCTAGACACAGGAGACGCACAAACATAAAGAAAAAGGAGACTTGAGATGAAATGAGGAACGTAACAGTAACAAACCTTAAGACTAGAACTATAAATATAAACATAGCAACAAGCTAAAAATAATAAATATGAATAGATCTTTTTCTTAAAGAGTTCAAAAACACAGTCTGTTATTCTTTTACATTTATGTATGCCTCCCACAAGGATTACTTACTCACATAATTATAAGTGGACAAGAGATCAGAGATAGACGAGATGGGACGAGCCAAATTAATTACAGTCTTTATTATTTTACATGCTAACCTAAGTTTTACTTATCTTTAGTTTTGACTTCAATGCCTTGCAGGATAACAAACCAAGGTCAGTGATTTTCTTTTAAATATGTGTTAAATTCTTCTTCTTTCATGTTTAGGGTTGGCAGCCTGAACCACATGAGAATTATTTTAATTCTAATTTAAAGAATGTTGTATCATCATTGCTTTGCACAACCATGACATTTTTATTTTTATTTTTAACCCTCACAGCTCGTCTGACTGTGAGTCCCAGCAGCTCTCAGTTCTTTGAAGGAGACTTTGTGTCTCTGAGCTGTGAGGAGGACGACAGCTCTGCTGGATGGACTCTGAGGAGAAACACAAGCAAACAACAGAGGACTCAGTGTGGAGATGAGTGGGGAAAACCAGCTGGTTCTTCCTGTAATATAAGTATGATGGTGCCTCATGACAGTGGAATATATTGGTGTGAGTTCAATCAGAGTACCATCAGTAACATGGTTAACCTGACAGTCACTGGTAAGCTGAGTGTGTGGAGTTAGTGTTGATGAAGCTGTGTGTAAATGGATGAAATGCTGTAGTTTGTCTCTGTGTTGAGGTGGATCAGTGATCCTGCAGAGTCCTGTCCTCCCTGTGATGGAGGGAGATGACGTCACTCTGCTCTGTGAAACAAAGACCACTCCCTCCAACCTCACAGCCATTTTCTTCAAAGATGGCGTCTTCATTGGAAAAGACTCTACAGGTCACATGACCATCCAGCATGTTTCCAGGTCTGATGAAGGCCTCTACAAGTGTGACATCAGCGGTCATGGAGAGTCTCCATCCAGCTGGATCACTGTCACAGGTGACACACTCACCTGTCTGTGTTTCTGCAGGTTCAACATTCACAATGTGACGACAACTTAATGACTGTGTTTGCTTCATTTTAGACAAACACACCACCACACCTCCACCTACATCCACACCTCCACCTGCCTCTTCTGCTGGTTCCTCTCCACTTGTCCCCGTGTTGCTGACAGCTGGAACAGTCTGTGTTGTGTTAGTAGTGATGTTACTGGTTGTTTTGGTGGAACGACATGTTGACAGGAAACTAAAAGGTGAGACTTACTCTCTTTTTGTTGCATGAACGTCTCACGTTAGTATGTTTTTCAATTTTAAACAATATTCAAAGGAAAGATGAAGCTTGGATAAAAGCAGCTCTGTGGGAGTTTCTCACAAACAAACCAAAGTTTCCATTTGCATCAAGTATTTCTCAAGCAGAAATTTGTCCTTTATTAATAATGTTGAACATCCTGAATGTAGTCTGTCCATCCATTCTCTTCTGCGTGTCCAATTTAAGGAAGCAGGGTGTCTGCAGGTTATCCCAGGTAGGTGGGGTACACCATGGACAGACAACCAGTCACACCTATGTGGCAAGTTAGAATAATCAGTTAACCTTATCTTATTAACTGCATGTTTTTGGAGGAGTACTCAGAGTGAATCCACACAAAAACAGAGAGAACATTCAAAAGGATTGAACTCAGGACCTTCTTGCTGTAAGACAACAGTGCTAACCACCATGGCAAGTGCTGCCCACAAAGTACTCTTTAGATTACAAAATGTCAGGTATTAAATAAATAATTAGAACAACGTTCATGGGTTTTAATGTGCCGATATCAAATGTTCTGATTGTTTTCTGGCTCAAGAGGAGGCCCAAAACAGCAATGAGACAAAATAAAGGTCTGTATGAGGAAGTAACAGACTGCAAAGCATTCTGGTTGTTCGTCTGAGCTGCAATAACCATCACAGAGCTGCTTTCATGGTGACAGACCACAAGGTTTAAAACTTTCCACTGCAAAGAAGACTATCTTTACTCTTCACCTCACACTAACGTGCAGTTTAAACAGTTCACTGTGCTGAGTGAGTTCTTCCTCCCACAGTCTAAAGACCTGATAGGTGTTAACTAATGATTTCAAATTGGATAGATTGTTAAGTTGTGTTTTTTAGTCCTGTGACAGACTGGAAACCTGTCTGGTGTGCAGCCTGCCTTTCACGCTATCCCAGAGAGGATAAGCTCCAGCCCTCCTGCTTTTTTAAACCATTTTTAAAAGCTTAGTCAAAGACCTACAGTATATATAGATCACTAAGTAGTTGTTCTGTGTTTGCAGTATCTGTTAGCGGTGAGTGCTGTTCTTTGTGCTCCAAACAGTGTATTTCACCCTGTGTATAACAAAGACTAACAGCTCTGTGGTCGTCCACTTTCCTTTTATTGATGAAAACTCGTCAGCTCCTCAGGGATGTTAATACACACACACACACACACACACACACGCACACACACACGCACACACACACGCACACACACACCCACACACACACACACACACACACACACTAAGAAACAAGCTATATCACTATCCCACACAGACCAGACATCACTCAGACAGCACATTGGCTAGACATTACACATAAACACACGCTCCACACGATGATGATGATATCACTGCGAAACACAAACTACCTCTACACACACACACACACACACACACACACACACACACACACACACACACACACACACACAGACACAGTATTAAGACTGTATTAAATTATTTAAAAGTTCTGGACAAAAACTGCATCTGCTCAATTCTTTTTATTACTCAAAAATACTTCATTACGAGTTCACTTGAGGAGATGTAATAATTTCTTGAGTTTCTGACATCCTGTTGCATTTTTCTGTGGTTACGGGGGGTTTCATGAAAGCAGGTCTGTAGTCATCAGTTCAAATACAGCCTTGTGATTCAGGTCCATCTTCATGTTTCGTAGCAGTAATCTTGTGAAAGTATATGCTCAGTATACAATCAGTCCTAAAAACTCCCTGAAAAGCCTTCAGTTAATCCAAAATGCTGCAGCAAGAGTCCTGACAGGGACTAGAAAGAGAGAGCATATTTCTCCTGTTTTCAGGCCCCTCTTCTGTGGAACCAGCTTCCAGTTTGGATTCAGGAGACAGACACTATCGCTACTTTTAATATCAGGCTTAAAACTTTCCGTTTTGCTAAAGCATATAGTTAGGCCTGGATCAGGTGACCCTAAATCCTGCCTTAGTTTTGCTGCAATAGGTGTAGGCTGCTGGGGGATTACCATGACGCAATCAGTATTACTTCTTCAGTCACCTTTCTCACTCACTATGTGTTCATACACCTCTCTGGATTTAATTATTATTAACCTCTGGCTCTATTCCATGTGTCTTTTGTCCTGTCTTCATCCACACATCCCTAACCAGTCACAGCAGATGGTTGCTCCCACCTGAGCCTGGTTCTAGCTGATTTCTTCCTGTTAAAAAGGGAGTTTTTCATTCCCACTGTTGCCTAGTGTTTGCTTGTACAGGGGTCATTTTATAGGGTTTTACAATAGAAAGAACCTTTAGGCAACAGCTGTTATGATTGATATGAAAATAAAACTAAATTATAATGACAAAAATAACCCTTCACACTCCATGCTTGAATCTAGGAAACAATGGTTTAAACGAACCCCACATGCCAGGTTTAGCTGTTTCTCTCCCTCCTATTTTTCCATGCCACTGGCTTTTTACTGCTTTTTCATTTTTCTGTCTTCTGATGTGTGGCTGTGTTTACTGTTCAAAGCCTGACCTTGTCATGGTGTGCTGTGTGGCAGGCAAATGCAGGACTCACTGAACGCAGAGGGATGAGCTGAAAGCGACAGCTTTATTGCATCATCAGAAATAACTTCACAAACAAACCAAAACCTTGAAAATGGCAAATAGAAAGTAAACTTTATAATGAAAACAAGAAACTGGGTGACATGAATGAGAGAAACTAACCAGACTTAGAGCAAAACTAACCTTCAGCAATTCAGAGGGAAAACCACTCAGTGTAATGCAGGTACGACACAACAGTGACAGAGAAACACAGGCCTTAAATACACTGAGGGATAATGAGGGAATGAGACAGGAGGAGAGCACAGATTTTGCCACATCCATGTTTTTTCACTTCCTGTTTCCTGTGTAAGCTCGTCTAATGTGTCGTTAGCCACATTATTTTCTCTCATTATCATCCTCATCAGTCTTCTGTTTCCACTCCTTCACCGTCGTGTCATTGATGTTGTCACTGTTGTCGTTTCCGCCTGTGTTCAGTTGTTCAGCTGTTCAGCCAGCCATTCAGTCTTCCAGTCAGTTAGTCAGTCCTGTCGTTCCTGCTGTTCTTTCACTCGCTCCAATAAATCCTCATCATTCTGCACCATGAGTCCTGTGTTTGGGTCATCTCTTCCTCGCCCGCACACAATAACCTAACAGCTGGACCTGATCAGTTTTCCATCATGTCCCATTTGAGTCCTGCACAAAAAGGTGGAGCATGATTAATCTGAATGATTTTTATGTCATCGTTAATGTAACAGCAGCAGTATCTGTAGGACTGTACTGCCTGCACTGATGCTGGCTTTATGTGTTTTCTTGTGCAGAGAGTGATGCAGCTGCAGTCGACTCAGCAGTGAGAACAGAAGATGTCACTCATGGAGAAATCGACATCAAAGAGAAGCAAGAAGAGGCAAAAATGTACAGCTGCTCTTCTTTGTCTCCATCATGGTTCAAGATGAATTTTTTAAAAAAAAATAAGGGTGTGTGAGCAAACTTTTATATTTTATTGAGATTTTTTATGTATACTGTCAGTGATTCCTGAGATTAGGGACAAAACAGGTTTTCATTTTCTAAAATATATTTACATATAATTGTTACACAAAGTCTCACCATGTCTTGGTACAATCTCCCAGGTGTAACAAATTTTAATAATTTATGTTTTTGCTGGAGATGTGCAAGGTTTTTGTTAACACCGTCAGACACAAAGAAATGCAAAAATATATATTTTAAATTAAGTTGTTTCAGCTATTTTGACTATCAGCAGCTTCTCTATTCTATTGTTTATGCACATATGTTTTCAAAGTAATCATACCACGTTTAAAAGTAAGATTGTTTTGGCTTTTTATTATTAGAGTTACAGTCATACATATTTTCAGAAGCTTGTATTTAATCTGTATTAGAAACGGTCATATTAAGCAGCATGCAAATTACACATTTATTGAGAAAATTACGTATTTTTATTGGAAGATCATGAGGGAGGAAACTATATGGTTCTCCAAAAGAGAAAAATAAACAAAAACTCCATATTATGGAGTTGACAAGGTGCTGACGGTGGTGACACACTAGTAGAAAACAAGATATTATTTCTTTCAAAATGACAATTAAACCTTAACCTTTGTAATATCACAAGACACATCATAACAATTCTGTTTTTGCACATGTCAAGTTCTACATCTTAACAGTTCACCAGCAAGCAGCTGCCTACTACTCCTTGATTCCTAAAGTTCTCTGTGGTTGTGTGTTTAGACCCTGCTGGACTTTCTCTCCTTTTGTCTCTGTGCTTGTTTCCAAAACCTTCTCTTCTGTCTTTTTTCTCTTCCTTTCAGATCACTGATGTTCTTTATTTTTCCCTCTTTCACTCTATTTCTCCATCTTTCCTTTATGAGAAACTCTTTCTTCAGCTCAGGCTGGCTGTTAATTTTTTCTCTTTCTTTTTTGATCATTCCTGTTCCTTCTCTTTCGTTCCTCTACTGACAGGTTTCCCTTTGCTATTCTAGCCTGAAATGTACCATTTTGTAATTACTATAACTTTTCTGAACCTTATGCTTTTTCACAGATTAAGGATGAATATTCACAACACAATTATGCAATAAGCAATAGAGATGCTATCCAGCCATTAAGTTTGATGTCATTTCCAGGTCCAAACTCCACTGCAGATCCCAAAGTCAAAGAAACTCTGCGGCATCACTGAGAGTTACAACCTGTCTAAATTCTTTCATCCTTAATAAAATGATCAGTGTGGCTCTACCAGGTGTAACATCCAGGCATCCATGAAAACAGAATATATGAAATTTAACAGAGTTAAAGTTAGATTGCTTGTTTCCACCTGAACATGATACACCAGCTCTGCTACCACTTCCAACATAAATGGAGACAGAAAACTAAACAGCAGTGACTATTGTCAGGTTACTGAAGTTGGGCTAGCTGGTATATTGTGATGTGCTACGTGATCGCTGGTGACACAGCTGTGTTAGCATAACATAAACACAGTGAAGCTGGAGGATGAATGCTAACTTTTTTCCACTTGATAAAAGTTAACGTGATGGTTCCCGATGGTTAGGCTGACAGTGATCACTGGCTGTTTTTAGGGGCTTGTTCAGATGTAATAGAACAAGATAAAAAGCATTAAAACATTTTAACAGCACAACAGGCTTAATAAACACAGGGTAGTTTGGGCCCGGAAGCAAGATTCATACATCATCACTTAAAGAACAGCTCTCGAGGCACAGCTAGCTCAGTAGATGCCACATGATCGAAAGGTTGGGCGTTCAAATCCAACGAACAGAGGCTATCCTGGGTTGGTAGCTGCCCACTGCATCACTGAGTGAATGGGTTAAATGCAGAGGACTAAGCATTTTCCTACAGGATTAATAATGTATACATAAACAATGAGATTCAAGATGAGGCACATTTGATCATATTTGACACATCTGTGAAGCAGAAATATCAGTAAAATACACAGGAAGTAATATGTCTGAAATATTAATAAAAAAATGACTTAATATAAATGGTGAATAGCACACTTTTGTGACATTTGTCAACACCATTAGAAAAAGGGTCAACACCGTCAGGCAAAAATCCTGATGGTGTGGACATCTGATGGTGTTGACAAAATACCCGACTTTCGCTCATAACACATGTTTTTCTGACAGAAGCCATCATGTTTTTCATCATCTGCTTATGGCCTCTACAGTCTACCTAAATGAGGCTGTTTTTACAAGAAAAAATAATTAAATCTTGGATTAGATCGACTTTGGTGTTGACGCACTATGGTTGTGACACAGAGTTTTATCAGAAAGGTATGCAATAAATGAAATAAAAACAAACAAATTATCACAGCAGTGACCTCATGGCATGTGTATCAAACAGGAAGTGGTAAAGGGGTCCTCAGAGTGTAAGCTGCCCACAATAATTCTTGATTTTTTTGTACTTTTGAAAAAATCTGATGGTGTTGACAAAAACTCTGGACACGATTTTAATCACTTAAAAAATATTAAAAAATAAATTTTAAATTGCATATTTTGATATTATATAAGGTATTGACTTAAATACTTAGTGACGGGAGCCATGATGTTTAATTTTACATTACTTTTAATTTTTTTTCTGTATTTTAATATTATCACACCTGCTTCTGGACAATGGATTTTTAAGGTACTGGTAATGTATTGTACCATTTAAAATAAATATATATTTATAAAAAATGCGAAATCATACTTTTGTTGTATAAACATTGCCTTGGTTTGTCTTTTAGGCAGTTGGGTTAACACTTGTATGCATATTTTTAACCACAAAATTGGGTTTTATCTGCCGGACATGTTTTGTCTCTTATCTCAAGAATCACTGCTGTGGCTAAACTGTGTTAAAAAAGAGAAAAAAGAAAAACACCTGCAGATGTTATGTGATCTGAAACTTTTTATATATTATCCATCTTACCATCCGTTTTTATTCCAGTTGTGCAATTCAGGGTTGGGGGGGGGGCAGAAGAGACAGAAAACCAGTCTCACTCACATTCACACCCTCCTTGGACTGAGGGAGGAAGCCAGAGTACCTGGAGGGAACTCAAAAATACACAAATACACAAAAACCCACCCCACCAAATAACAGTTAAACATTTATAGGAACTCATATTTCACAGCAGTTTCTCTAACTTTTAAAGGAGTCTTTTCCAGAGCCTGCCCTCCATCCTAGTCTTTAGTCTTGCACCAGGGACAAGAGAGTTTGAACTTGTCCATTTACTGGTCTGTATGCAACTGTGAGAGTTTTTAAAAGATAATTCTAAAAATCATCTGGGAAATGGAAAAAGAATAAAAATGCAATAATGTGAGTTTGCTTGCTAGAGCGTGTCAGGAGCATTTTGGATCGCTTTGGATCGAAAGAGATGATTTATTTAAGCCAGTAAACAGGAGAGTAATTTTTGCATGATGACTAATATTCATGCACAATCTTCTCTAGTTTGGATGAGGGGACCACACACACACACACACACACACACACACACACACACACACACACACACACACACACACACAGATCAGCTATGTCCCTCTGATGATCTGATGATCAAAATTAAACCGCAGCCTGGTGCTGCCATCTACTGACACTCAATGGCAACAACAAGCCCTCCAACACTAAAAGATCATCTGAGAGCATCTGGTACTTTTAGATCACATAGTTAGTACAAACTAACTTTATATATTTATTTTTAGAAATGAAATACTTATACCTCCACTTTTAAAGTGTGATTTACACAATTATTATCATTAACTTCAAATTTCATTTTCTGCATAATTTTAATTGTGATGCTTTCAGTAACAATGTAATGATGTTATGACCTCATCTGTGCCCTCCACAGAAAGCGGAGACAGTGAGATTTAAATAAATGCCCATTCATGAAGAATCAACATGCAACATGTGATAAAAGAGTAACTGTTCTAATCACAGTACAAACCTACTGGCCATTTTATTATGTACACATGTCCCACTGTTTTTAATTAATCGTTTCATCGTTCATCATTTTTTTTCCAATGTCTGGATGGAAATCTCTGTAACCTGTAAGTGAAGCCCAGTAAATTTTTAGCTTCTGTTGCCTCCCATGTCCACATCAACAGCAGCCAAAGATCTCATTATCCCACAGCAGAGACGCAGTGCCTTGGCCTGCATCCGATCCACTTTGGCTTAACTGAGAGTCTGCTGCTGACTCTGCTGCTGACACTACAGCTCCACATCTAATCTTACTAATGCTATATATACATTGTTAAAGCTGCCCTCTATCTCATTATATTTAAAATCTTATTTATATTTTTCTCAACTTTATTAATGCGCTCTAACCTTTAAATCAAAGTATATTCCCACGAATTAAATTGTTCCACCCTTTTCTTTTCTCCAGTGAAAGTAGTGTAACCCTGGTTTCTGGTTGTGGTAGCGTTCTCTGGTCCCTCTGAGCTGTGGGTGTATGGAGGGCTACGGGTTATTTTAAAATATTCTTCTATAATAAACACCAACACTGCAGGACAGTGTCCACTCAACTCTTTCCTTTTTTTGACTCCTCAGCGCACAAGGCACAGGGAATGTTACACCATAAACAGTCCCACCGTAAACACTGGGTAGGAACCAAAATTATCCCAGAAAATGCCATAATAAACAACTTCAGTGTTACACATTAAATTATAAAGTGAGGGGAGTGATAATGAATCAACTCAAACATGTCAAATTATAAAATAGCATTGCAAAACCTAGTATGCAACATAAATTCACATTGTAAATGTATATCATAATGTACTGACTAAATGGAGGAAGTCACCTGGACCAGTGACGAAATGTTTCTCCCACTGAAAACTCTACATCCAGATGACCAGAATACATTTTTTGTAATTATAATCTACAGAAATTAAACATGGCTAAAAATAAATACATGTCACAAAAATAAGGTTACAGTTGTTCCACAGTGAGAGCTGGGAAGTGGAGTCAGAGCTGAAACCTGGTTTCTTGTTTCTGGGTTTGTTCCTGACCATGTTACTGTTTCTCATCACTGATCCACAGTCTTTAAATCATGGTGTCATTCACATAAATATAAACTCTTTCAGTTTTTGGGGTGTATTTTTACAAATATAAAATCTTCATGGATTAAAATTCATACTACAGTGAAATATGAAGACTACACACTAACAGTTAAGATGAGGTACTTCTATGGGAGAGCCAACAGGCCCAACTTGCATAGCTTCTAGAATCAGACAGGATCAAGCATGCTCACAGTGTCGCAGTCTGCAAAAAGCCTACATATTTTCACAGACACCGAATGTCTGCTGCATGCAGTTATTCTTCTTTTTAGCTGGTGATTTAAATACTCAAAGACTGAGAAACAAAATGATTTCATTTGCATGCAATGTGAGGGTAAAACGATTTTCCTCTGAAGGTCACAGACTGCAGTAAACAACAGCAACAGTATCAGGAAAAAAAATACACAGAACTAAAACACAGCATGCAAACTATCTATACCAACAAAACATGCACACTCTCAGGACGCTTTTCTTTTTTTCACAGTATAGTCCTGTACACTTCACAGTGCGTGTGTGTTGTGCTGTCAGCATTCAATTGAAAACATTCAGAACTTTCAGATTGTCAAGGTTTGCCATTTGCTGCTCTGGTTGCTTTGCTCACCTTATCTGACCACAAGGGCGTCATCTGGGTATCTGTGCCATCCTGGACTCCACTCACCCGCTGCACATCTCTGCTGATTGTTTCAGGCTGGATTGTTGTACTTACTTCAAAAAGTGCAGCCCAGGCTCTTTCTGATGTATCTTTCCTGTGTTGCCTGGTTCACTTCCTAATCGTTGTTCTTCATCTACTTTGCATAGACCTTCCTGGACCTCCGCCTGTCTGCCCTGGACCTTTTCTCCAAATCCCTGGAACCCACTCGCCGCATTCACTGTATGAACATATCTCACCTGGTGCTGTAAATAAACCCTTTTCTCCTTGTACAGCTCCGAGTCCTGCATTTGAGTCCTGCCCAGCAATCCTGTGTTTGCAATCAGATCACATAGTGAAAAACAGCTTTTCATATTTAAATTTATATTACTTAATCATCTCAAACAATAAAATGTCCATCCATCCATTTTCTTCCACTTTATCCGGGGCCGGGTCGCGAGGGCAGCAGCCCAAGCAGAGAAGCCCAGACCTCCCTCTCCCCAGCCACCTCCTCCAGCTTATCTGGGGGAACACCAAGGCGTTCCCGGGCCAACCGAGAGATATAACCTCTCCAGTGTCCTGGGTCTGCCCTGGGGCCTCCTCCCGGTGGGACATGCTCGGAAAACCTTACCCAGGAAGCACCTCAACTCAACTTGCTTCTTTCGATGTGGAAGAGTGGCGGCTCTACTCTGAGCCCCCCCGAGCCACTCCTGGCTGCTGCCCGGCTCACATTGCACCCGACCCCTACGGTGCCTCCTGCGGGTGGTGGGCCTCCAGGAAGATGGGCCCATGTCCCTTTTTCGGGCTGTGCCTGACCGGGCCCCATGGACTAAGACCCGGCTCCAGGGCAGGTAACCCTATCCTGGGCAGGGTGAACTGTTCCCTCGATGGTCTTTTCATAAGGGTCTTCTGAATCGCTCTTTGTCTGGTCCCTCACCCAGGACCAATTTGCCATGGGAGACCCTACCAGGGGGCAAAGCCCCCAGAAAACACAGCCCCTGGGATCCCTGGGACACACAAACCCCTCCACCACATTAAGGTAGTGATTCGCGGAGGGGACAATAAAATGTGTTTTTCAATATAATTATCGCTAATCATTGGGTTTTTTAATGTAGTATTAGAGTATTGCAGTAATGAGGCCCCATGCATATTGGAGGGAGCCTGTGTCACGATGAGTGATGTTTTCTGGTGTAATGGGGTAAACTGTCCTGCTGGGGGAGTGCTGCTATCCGGGATGAGTATGTTGGGTCCGAAACAACATTCAGCCAGTGATACATCTCAGAGTGACGTCCACATCAATCCAACGGAATGCTGCAATGTAACAATGTACAGTTTATTTTTTATTATCATTGTTGTATACAGTTGTTACATCTATAACAAGTCATGTAATGTTGCATGTATCCACTTGTTTATTGAACAAAAATGATATTGTTGTTGATGCCAAACGGGCTGGTCTGAGTATTTCAAAAACTTCTGATTTACTGGGATTTTCCCACAAAACCATCTGTACAGTTTACAGAGAATGGTCTGAAAAGGAGAGAAAGAGCTCTCTGCCATGTTGATGTCAGAGGTCAGAGGTCAGACTGCTTTAAGTTGATAAGTTGATAGCAACACAAATAGCTACTCATTACAACTAAGGTATGCAGAAGAGCACGGTATGCACACTACACAGGACGTAATAACAGCTAAGAACAGGAAACTGAGGTCACAATTCACACAGACTCACTAACATCAGAGAGCAAAAGATTGTAAAAACATAGTCTGGTCGAATGCTTCAGCATTTAGATGGTGGGGTCAAAACTGGTGTAAAACAACATGAAAGCAGCCTGCACACATGATTATGGGCACAGACCAGTTTCTAAAAAGGAGGCTCGTATGTTTTGGGCAACTAAAGATATATATGTGGGAAAAACTGTCACTTAGTCTCCCCAGTTCTCAGTTTGTGCAGTGATTCAAATTCAAAACGAGTCGATGTTTTTCAAAGAGCAAAAATATTCTAAACATTGTTACTATTTTCTGTTAAACAACATTTTTGAATTTCTTTTTTAATCTACTTGTTACACACATCATTCATATAGGCAAAAAAAAAAACATGTGGGGGAAGGGGGCGGAGCTTACTGTGTCTCTATGACAAGAAGAGAAAACAGGTCACATCAGTCAAGAGGACAATGGATGAAGCATCTCTACCATGTCTGCTCTGTGAGTGGATAAATTCTCTCTTTTGAATGTTGAACTTTTACTCTCTGTTCTGTAGATAAACAATGATGGAGATAAAAACCTGCTGTAACCTGCTGTTAAAAACAGCAGGTTAAAGGGGACATTTTACCATTTTAACCAGTGAACTTGACAGAGTTTAGTTAGTTATTATATGAACTTACCTTTAAAGAGGACACATGACTTCATGCTCAGAGTTACAATGTTTCTGATTTCTAATTATAATCAGACTAACTATGATAAAAAATGTTTTGACTGTGGAGTATTCAGAGAGGACGTGTAAACTATGAAGACGTCTTTTTTTCTACAGCAGTTAAAACACACATTCTTTAATCCTTTTACATTTACGTGACTGCACAATAATGTGAGTGGACCACAGATCTATAAATAAAGCTGAGATAAACTTTTCCTTTCACTTTCAAAACAGAGTTATTACTATCTCTGGCTTTTTTCTAAACTTGCTGCATCCAGTTCCACCTTTTAATGATTGTTATACTTTTCGGGGGCTGAACATGAGCTGAATAAACGACAGTCCTTTATTATTTTCCAGACCAACCTAAGTGTCATTTATCTTTAGTTCTGACTTCAATGCCTTGCTGGACAACAAACCAAGGTCAGTGATTTTCTTTTAAATATTTAAAATATTTGTTTGTTGGCTTCTTATTCTGGCATGTTTAGAGTGGCAGCCCTAACCACAGAAAAAATAATAGAATTCTCATTTAAATTTTTTTGTCTAAGTACTACTTTGCAAAACAATGAAATGTTTAATTGTAACATCACAGCTCGTCTGACTGTGAGTCCCAGCAGCTCTCAGTTCTTTGAAAAAGACTTTGTGTCTCTGAGCTGTGAGGAGGACGACAGCTCTGCTGGATGGACTCTGAGGAGAAACACAAGCACAGACACCAGAGCTGAGTGTGAGGAGTGGGGAGTAGCAGATGGTTCTTCCTGTAACATCAGCTACATCTACTCATTGGAAACTGGAGTTTACTGGTGTGAGTCCAATCAGAGTACCATCAGTAACATGGTTAACCTGACAGTCACTGGTAAGCTGAGTGTGTGGAGTTAGTGTTGATGAAGCTGTGTGTAAATGGATGAAATGCTGTAGTTTGTCTCTGTGTTGAGGTGGATCAGTGATCCTGCAGAGTCCTGTCCTCCCTGTGATGGAGGGAGATGACGTCACTCTGCTCTGTAAAACAAAGACCACTCCCTCCAACATCACAGCCATTTTCTTCAAAGATGGTGTCTTCATCGGAAAAGAGCCTACAGGTCACATGACCATCCAGCATGTTTCCAGGTCTGATGAAGGCCTCTACAAGTGTAACATCAGCGGTCATGGAGAGTCTCCATCCAGCTGGATCACTGTCACAGGTGACACACTCACCTGTCTGTGTTTCTGCAGGTTCAACTTTCACAATGTGACGACAACTTAATGACTGTGTTTGCTTTATTTTAGGGGAACACACCACCACACCTCCACCTACATCCACACCTCCACCTGCCTCTTCTGCTGGTTCCTCTCCACTTGTCCCCGTGTTGCTGACAGCTGGAACAGTCTGTGTTGTGTTAGTAGTGATGTTACTGGTTGTTTTGGTGGAACGACATGTTGACAGGAAACTAAAAGGTGAGACTTCCACTCTTTTTGTTGCATGAACGTCTCACGTTAGTATGTTTTTCAATTTTAAACAATATCCAAAGGAAAGATGAAGCTTGGATAAAAGCAGCTCTGTGGAGTTTTCCTTATTGTTTAATATCCATCCATTCGCTTGTCCAGTTAGAGTAGCAGGGGGTCTGGAGAGTATAACAGGTAGGTGGGCTACACCCTGGACATCATCAGTTAACCTAACTCTATTAAGTGCATGTTTTTGGAGGAGTACTCACACAAAAACAGAGGGAACATGTAAACTCCAGACAGATAGTAGATTCAAATACAGGGTCTTCTTGCTCCAAGACAACAGTGCTAACCACCATGTCAAATGCTGCCCAAAAGGTACTTTTTATATTTAAACTAATAATAATAATAATACAAAAGTAATCTTAGCTATCAAACATATATTTTATGTCTTCTATCATATTCAATATAGGCATTCAGAAGAAATTAGAACAAAGGTCACGGGCTTGAATGTGCCAATATCAAATGTTCTGATTGTTTTCTGGCTCAAGAGGAGGCCCAAAACAGCGATGAGACAAAATAAAGGTCTGTATGAGGAAGTAACAGACTGCAAAGCATTCTGGTTGTTCGTCTGAGCTGCAATAACCATCACAGAGCTGCTTTCATGGTGACAGACCACAAGGTTTAAAACTTTCCACTGCAAAGAAGACTATATTTACTCTTCACCTCACACTAACGTGCAGTTTAAACAGTTCACTGTGCTGAGTGAGTTCTTCCTCCCACAGTCTAAAGACCTGATAGGTGTTAACTAGTGATTTCAAATTGGATAGATTGTTAAGTTGTGTTTTTTAGTCCTGTGACAGACTGGAAACCTGTCTGGTGTGCAACCTGCCTTTCACACTATCCCAGTGCAGATAAGCTCCTGTTCTCCCGCTACAGTTGTTAAGAAAATGTATGGATAATTTTAGTGATACATATTTTTAAAAGCTTATTTAAAGCCTACAATCATGCCATAGATCACGGTAGCTGTTCTGTGTTTGTAGAAGTCTGTAGCGGTGAGTCCTGTTCCTTGTGTGCAAACAGTATTTTCAGAACTAATAGCTCTGTGATCATCCAGTTTCCTGCTTCAGATGAAAACTCATAAGCTGCTCAAATTTGACTGCAGGCCACACATACACACGCAAACAATTAAGCCAAACATTAAATTATTAATCAGTTCTGCACAATTTTATTAGTCACAAATCCTTCAACTGTGGACTTCACTTGAGGAAATGTAATGATTTTTTGAGTTTCTCTGACATCCTGCCGCATTTTTCTATGGTTACGGGGGTTTCATGAAAGCAGGTCTGTGGTCAGTCAGTTCAAATATAGCCTTGTGTTTCAGCTCCATCTTCATGTTTCACAGCAGTACTCTTGTGAAAGTATATACTCAGTATACAATCTCTACTTTAGTTCTGGTATCTCTAAAATTATATCCTGTCTCAGAGTGATGCTGAAAAACTAGTTCATGCATTTATTACTTCCAGGCTGGACTACTGTAATTCATTATTATCAGGATGTTCTAAAAACTCCCTGAAAATCCTTCAGTTAATCCAAAATGCTGCAGCAAGAGTCCTGACAGGGACTAGAAAGAGAGAGCATATTTCTCCTGTTTTGGCTTCCTGTTAAATCCAGAATTGAATTCAAAATCCTGCTCCTCACATACATGGTCTTAAATAATCAGGCCCCATCTTATCTTAATGTCCTTGTAGTACCATATCACCCTATTAGAGCACTTCAGTCTCACACTGCAGTGTGCAGTAAATACTAAGTATTTACTGTTATTTAAGTCCATCCATCCATTCGCTTCCACTTCTCCTTTTCAGGGTCGCGGGGGGCGCTGGAGCCTATCCCAGCTGTCATAGGGCGAAAGGCGGGGTACACCCTGGACAGGTCGCCAGTCTGTCGCAGGGCCAACACACAGGGACAGACAACCATTCACACTCACTCCTAGTGGCAATTTGGATTAATCAATTAACCTATCCCCACAAGCTGCATGTCTTCGGATGGTGGGAGGAAGCCGGAGAACCCGGAGAGAACCCACGCAAACACGGGAGAACATGCAAACTCCACACAGAAAGACCCCGGCCTGATGGTGGAATTGAACTCAAGACCTTCTTGCTGTGCGGCAACAGTGCTAACCACCGTGCCACCGTACTGCGTTATTTAAATGTTTATTTAAAACATGAAAGAACGTGAGACTAACCTTGAATATTAACAACAGGTGAGCTGTTTAATGTGGCTGATTAAAAGGTACAAAAACAAAAAGGCACATGCACACTGGGGAGAAACTACATAGAAATAAACTGGCAAAATTGAATGCTGAACACAAAATCAAAGAACGAAACCTTGAATGTGGAAAATCCTGACAACAGGAAAACAGGAAAACATGAAAAGGAACAATGGAACAAAGGAACGACGACCTGACAAAAACTGAATGAGAAAACACAAACTAAATGCACACAGGAGGATAATGAGGGGATGGGGAATAGGTGGGAACACACCTGGGCCAAATCAGACCTAACGAAACAGGACGACACAAAACTAGACACACTGCACATAGGATAAGGACTTTCACAATAAAAGAGGGATCAGAATGGAAAGCAGACATGACAACAGGAACTGGATAACATAAGACACGCAGCCTGAAACACATAAAGGGTGAGGGAAACCTAAATACAGGGGTAGAAAACAAAAGGGGAATCTAATGAACAAATTAACTTAGCTAGCCTTAAGAACTTAAAAATAAACATCAACATCCAAATAAACTAAAACTTAAAACGCTGGGTCAACAGACCCAGTAAGTGACAATGAGAGCTCGTCGTCACAGGGGCTGTGGTGACAAGGCTAGGATCTGCCAGCAGCGGCTACGCCTGCTGTGCCAGAGCAAACCGAGCCCAGATGCCCAGGGTCTGAGGGCCCCCCACCCCCCGGAAAGGGCCCGACTGAGCCACGGGCACCAGGCCCCACCAAGCAGCCACCAGAAGTGAGGAGGTACATAAAAAGATTATACTGACTACTAAATACAATTTTCCATTAACATTTATTATTATTATTATTTGATAAAACTATATTCTGCATGAATGATACTCACTTAAACCTTTTTAATTCAAAACATCAAGCTGAACAGAATTAGCTCTCTGGGATTTCCTTACATGGACATTTTAACCCACTTTGGCACGGACTGCCTATAGCTAGTATGTGAGTTTGAGCAAACACCACATTAATGGCAGACTATAGAAACCACTCAAGATAAAGCCTCAGACAAAGTAGCATTATTCCTAAAGGTCTTTAAACCAGATCTTGTGCTAACTTTCTAAAGTCTAAAATGTTGCTGGTGTCAGATGACAGGTTTTTTTGCCATTTTTTTCAATATCTGTAACTCCCTTAACTCCTGAACCATTTGTTGAATTGAAAGAACTCCAACTGTTCCTGAATTTTTCAGTGACATTAGGGTCGTTACAGTAATCCCACACAGCAGCAGCCCAAAGAAGATGAATAATTGTTGAAAGAAAAGAGAGTGAGTGAGTGTGATGGTGCTCTACAGAAAACAGACATTTTATTGGGATTTTGGGTTCTTTTTATTGTTTTTAATCATTTTGTTTTCAGTATTTTCTGTGTTATTTGCCAAGAATTGGATGCAGTGCTCTGTTTGTAATTACCAAAATGACCCTGCTATCATTGGGGAAAAAAGCAAAGAGTTGATACTTTAAAGAACCATTGGAATTTTTCAAGTGTGACATTTTTACAAAATGTCATACTTGACATACTTGGTCCAAATGAAAAAAAAACAACAAAAAAAACCTCTCCGTGAATCGCTACCTTATTGTGGTGGAGGGGTTTGTGTGTCCCAGGGATTCCAGGGGCTTTTGCCCCTGGTAGGGTCTCCCATGGCAAATTGGTCCTGGGTGAGGGACCAGACAAAGAGCGATTCAGAAGACCCTTTTGAGTAAAACATCGAGGGAACAGTTTACCCTGCCCGGGATAGGGTTACCGGGGCCCCGCCCCGGAGCCAGGCCCGGGGAGGGTACCCAAGAGCGAGCTTCTGGTGCCGGGTGTTAGTCCATGGGGCCCAGCCGGGCACAGCTCGAAAAGGGGACATGGGCCCATCCTCCCACAAGCCCACCACCCGCAGGAGGTGCCGTAGGGGTTGGGTGCATTGTGTCCCGAGCGGTGGCCAGGAGCGAAGGCCCTGGCGGACTGATCCCTGGCTACCAAGACTGGCAATTGGGACATGGAATGTCACCTCTCTGGTGGGGAAGGAACCTGAGTTAGTGCGTGAGGTTGAGAGGTACCGGCTAGATATAGTCGGGCATACCTCTATGCAGAGATGGGCAGTAACGCGTTACTTGTAACGTGTTACTGTAATCTGATTACTTTTTTCAAGTATGAGTAAAGTAAGGGATTACTATTGCAAAAATGGTAATTAGATTACCGTTACTTTCCCGTAGGAACGCTGCGTTACTGCGTTACTAAAACCGTGATTTTTTGCGAGAATGTCTCACGACAGTGACGTAAGCGAGTGCGCCGTTCGTGACAACAGCTGTGTGCAGATCAACAATGGATCGTATATCGATTGTGGGAGAGAGTATGAGCGTGCAGCGTTTAAAGCGTGGAAGTACTGACCTTACTTTGAGTTTGATTCCATAAAAAGTGACAAAAACATTAGCGTCCATCGTGCGTGGGAAGAAAACTTATTTTTACAGCGAAAAAAACCCCTAAACTTCCAAGCAAGCACAGAGTGCGCAAAGGACGTAATGGGAAATTCACAGAGAAACTCGCGGATTCTTCAACTGACCGCGGCACACCTGCACCAGGGTAAACCTCCGCCTACCGCAGTCCTGCTTTACAGGTGAAAATAGAGCAACAGGACCACTGAGTCTTTGACTTTATTTATTTTCTGCTGTGTTTTACTTGCATCTATTTGAAAGAGTGAGTGTAAACACAAAAAATATTTTATTTTATGTGCTGGAATGTGTCGAAAATAGGTTTAAATGTTAAACTAATTTATTCAAGTCAGAGAATGTTGCATATAATTAAATTTTTGCTTGATGCATAAAGCTAAAAGATTAAAACTGATAAAACAAGTTAAAAAAAGAGACTTTTCCATTTGATTACATTTTGTATGATGGATTATGTAGAAAAAGTAGAATTGGGCTGAAAGATCTATCGCTTTATCACCTCTTCAGGTTGTAAATCGTGTTTTTAAAAAGTAACTAAGTAACTAAGTAATTAATTAATTTTGAAAATAAGTAATCAGTAAAGTAACGGGATTACTTTTTTGGGGAAGTAATCAGTAATTAGTTACTGATTACTTTTTTCAAGTAAATTGACCAACACTGCCTCTATGCATGGCTTGGGCTCTGGAACCAGTCTCCTGGAGAGGGGATGAACTCTGTCTCAGTCTGGAGTTGCCCCTGGTGAGAGGCGGCGGGCTGGGGTGGGTATCCTAATATCCCCTCGTCTTGCTGCTTGTACGTTGGGGTTCTTTCCGGTGGATGAGAGGGTGTGTTCCTTCCGCCTTCGGGTCAAGGAACGGGTCCTGACTGTCATCTGTGCTTATGCACCAAGTGGCAGTTCAGCCTTCTTAGAGTCCCTGGGTGGGGTGCTGGAAGATGCTCCACCATGAGACAGTTGTCCTATTGGGAGACTTCAATGCTCACGTGGGTAACGACATCGAGACCTGAAGGGGCGTGATTGGGAGGAACGGCCTCCTTGATCTGAACCCGAGCGGTGTTTTGTTATTGAACTTCTGTGCAAATCACAGTTTGGCGATAACAAACACCTTGTTCGAGCATAAGAGTGTCCATAAGTGCACGTGGCACCAGGACGCTCTAGGCCACAGGTCGATGATCGATTTTGTAATCTTATCACCAGACCTGCGACCATATGTTCTGGACACTCAGGTAAAGAGAGGGGCTGAGCTGTCAACTGATTACCACCTGGTGGTGAGTTGGATCAGGTGGCGGGGGAGGACACTGGACAGACCCGGTGCACCTAAACGAGTAGTGAGGGTGTGCTGGGAACGCCTAGCAGAGGCCCCAGTCTGTGAGATCTTCAACGCACACCTCCGGCAGAGCTTCAACAGCATTCTGAGGGACACTGGGGACATTGAGTCCGAATGGACCATGTTCAGCATCTCCATTGCCAAAGCTGCTGCATTGACCTGCAGCCGCAAGGTGGTTGGTGCCTGTCGTGGTGGTAACTCCCAAACCAAATGGTGGACACCAGAGGTGAAGGGAGCCACCAGGCTGAAGAAGGAGTCCTATCGGGCTTGGTTAGCCTGTGGGACTTCAGAGGCAGCTGACAGGTATGGACAGGCCAAGCGGAATGCGGCTCGGGCAGTGGCTGAAGCAAAAACTCTGGTGTGGGAGGAGTTCGGAGAGGCCATGGAAAAAGACTTTCAGACTGCCTTGAAGAGATTCTGGCAAACCGTCAGGCATCTCAGGAGGGGAAAGCAGTGCTCTACCTGCACTGTGTATAGTGCTGGCGGAGCGCTGCTGACTTTGATTGAGAAAATTGTTGGGCGGTGGAAGGAATACTTTGAAGACCTCCTTAATCCCACTGACATGTCTTCCGAGGAGGAAGCAGAGTCTGGGGATGATGGGGATGACCTGCCAATTTCCGGGGGCGAGGTCAATGAGGCAGTTAAACAACTCCTTGGTGGCAGAGCCCCTGGTGTGGATGTGGTCAAGCCCGAGTTCCTGAAGGCTCTGGGCGTTGTAGGGCTGTCCTGGCTGATACGCCTCTATAATGTTGCGTGGAGATCAGGGGCAGTACCCCTGGACTGGCAGACCGGGGTGGTGGTCTCCATCTTTAAGAAGGGGGGCCGGAGGGTGTGTTTCAACTACAGGGGGATCACACTCCTCAGCCTCCCTGAGAAAGTCTATGCCAGGGTGCTGGAAAGGAGAGTTCGTCCGCTAGTCGAACCTCGGATACAGGATGAACAATGCGGTTTTCGTCCTGGCCGCGGAACACTGGACCAGCTCTTTATCCTCTCGAGGATACTGGAGGTTGCATGTGTGGCATCTGTGGTGGCCACAGCTATCTTTTACGGTGTGGTCTGCTGAGGTGGCAACATCTCTGCCGGGGACAGGAAGAGCCTGAACAGGCTGTTCCGCAGGGCCAGCTCTATTCTAGGATGCCCTCTGGACCCAGTGGAGGTGGTGAGTGACAGGAGAATGGTGGCTAAGCTGTAATCCCTGATGAACAACATCTCCCACCCCATGCAGGAGACTCTGACAGCACTGAGCAGCTCCTTCAGTGGCAGGCTGCGGCACCCACGGTGTGGGACGGAGAGATTTCACAGGTCTTTCCTCCCCACTGCTGTCAGACTCCACAACAAAGACTCCAACTGATCAAACACACACATGTGAAATAACACTAAATGCAATACTCTTTTTCTGACAAAGTTGTATTTTTACTCAGTTGTATAAAGCATTTGTAATCTATTTTTATCCTATTGTATATTTTATTCTGTTTATTCTACTGTATCTAGTATTTTATTTTATTCTATTCGGTACAGTTGTGTACAGTATTTTATTCTTATTGTATTCTAATTTTTGCTATATAACTTTTGCACTGTCCACTTCCTGCTGTGACAAAACAAATTCCCCACGTGTGGGATTAATAAAGGTTATCTTATCTTATCTTATGGGAGTTTGCCCAACCAGTCTGCATGTGTTTTGTGGACTTGGAGAAGGCATTCGACCGTGTCCCTTGGGGTGTCCTGTGGGAGGTGCTATGGGAGTATGGGGTGTCTGGCCCATTGCTACGGGCCATTCGATCCCTATACAACCATTCCAAGAGCTTGGTTTGCATTGCCGTCAATAAGTCTGACTCGTTCTCGGTGGGTGATGGGCTCCGCCAGGGCTGCCATTTGTCACAGATTCTGTGATTTTTATGGACAGGATTTCTAGGTGCAGCCAAGTGGTGGAGGGCTTTCACTTCGGTGGCCTCAGAATCTCATCTCTTCTTTTCGCGGATGATGTGGTTTTGTTGGCTTCATCGGGTGATGGCCTCCAGCTCGCACTGGAACAGTTCACAGCCGAGTGTGAAGCAGCAGGAATGAGGATCAGCACCTCCAAATCTGAAGCCATGGTTCTCAGCCGGAAAAGGGTGGAGTGCTCACTCTGGGTCGGGGATGAGTTCTTGCCCCAAGTGGAGGAGTTAAGTATCTCGGGGTGTTGTTTGCGAGTGATGGGAGAAGGAAGCTGGAGATCAACAGACGGATTGGTGCTGGTGAAGAGAGAGCTGAGTGTAAAAGCAAAGCTCTCAATTTACCGGTCAATCTACGTCCCTACCCTCACCTGTGGCCACGAGCTGTGGGTAGTGACTGAAAGAATGAGACTGCGGATACAAGTGGCGGAAATGAGCTTCCTCTCCCTTAGAGATAGGGTGAGAAGTTCGGTCATCCAGGAGGGGCTCAGAGTAGAGCCGCTGCTCCTCCACATCGAAAGGAGCCAGCTGTGGTGGTTTGGGCATCTGACAAGGATGTCTCCTGTGCGCCTCCTGGGTGAGGTGTTCCGGGCATGTCAATTCAATTCAATTTTATTTATATAGCGCCAAATCACAACATAAGTTGCCTCAAGGCGCTTCATAGATACAGAGAAAAAAACCCAACAATCATATGACCCCCTATGAGCAAGCACTTTGGCAACAGTGGGAAGGAAAAACTCCCTTTTAACAGGAAGAAACCTCCGGCAGAACCAGGCTCAGGGAGGGGCGGCCATCTGCTGCGACCGGTTGGGGTGAGAGAAGGAAGACAGGATAAAAGACATGCTGTGGAAGAGAGACAGAGGTTAATAACAGATATGATTCAATGCAGAGAGGTCTGTTAACACATAGTGAGTGAGAAAGGTGACTGGAAAGAAAAAACTCAGTGCATCATGGGAATCCCCCGGCAGTCTATGTCTATTGCAGCATAACTAAGGGAGGATTCAGGGTCACCTGGTCCAGCCCTAACTATATGCTTTAGCAAAAAGGAAAGTTTTAAGCCTAATCTTAAAAGTAGAGATAGTGTCTGTCTCCCGAATCCAAACTGGAAGCTGGTTCCACAGAAGAGGGGCCTGAAAACTGAAGGCTCTCCCTCCCATTCTACTTTTAAATACTCTAGGAACAACATGTATGTCCCACCGGGAGGAGGCCCCGGTGCAGACCCAGGACACGCTGGAGAGATTATATCTCTCGGCTGGCCTGGGAACGCGTTGGTGTCCCCCCGGATAAGCTAGAGGAGGTGGCTGGGGAGAGGGAGGTCTGGGCTTCTCTGCTTAGGCTGCTGCCCCTGCGACCTGGCCCCAGATAAAGCGGAAGAAGATGGATGGATATGGCCTTTCTGGCCATACAAAAGTCATAGTGCCCAATTCTGATGAGAGGGGTTTGCAGCAGCACCCTGCAGATTTGAATTGATTACTTTTTTTGAGATGTAAACATTGTCCAAAAAGACCATCCCTACATAAGCCCACAGTTCCTCTGTGTCCACCCAACACTGAGTGTTTCCTATAAAGGTTTGTCATGTCCACAATTTGCTACTGGATTTCTTCCTTTAGCAGAAGTGCATAACTGGGGGCATGGTGTTTAGAATCCAAGTTCTGACTGCTGGAATGTAGCAGAGGGTTGCAGGCTTTGTGGGAGACCAACAAAGTCTGTTATTCATTATTTACTGTTATGGAATAAGTTCATAACTTAGAGTGTGGCCTTCCAACAGAAAGGCTCACCCCCTGCATGAGACTGTACGAGCACTGAGCAGCTCGTTCAGCAGTAATCTTTGACACCCACAGTGTAGGAAGGAGCGCCACCGCAGGTCATTCTTACCAGCAGTTGTCAGACTCTATAACACAGTTTACCATCTTACTCACCAGCTTGTTTTTTCGCTGTACATTTTATACATAGCCCTGCACATTTTATACATATTTCCGTACAAATTTCTGTACATTGTTACTTGTATATACAAACTTTGTGTCTTCCTTTTATATTTTATATTCCCTTTGCTATAAGAGCTGTGGAACACCACAATTTCTCATCCATGGGATAATAAAGGTTTATTCTATTCTATTCTATTTTATTCCATTCTATTGATTTTTAGTGAGAATTTTTTTGGCATTATGATAGAATAACAAGAGTTCTTAAGTAGCCTCGCCATTTGAAGCTTATTTAAGGAACTGAGACAACAATTCTGAAACAAAAATATCCTCTATAAAATATAAGCTATAATCATTCAACACAGCCAATGTAATAATAAAGCAACAAACACTGCTCTAAGGAATAATAGATAGAAAGTAGACCTCACTAAAACAGGATGCAACCATGCTTCCTGAATCCATGACTGTGGTAGTGTTACACCCCTGAAATGATGGGCCAACACATCTCCCGTGCAACATATTTATTTTTACAGAAAACTGTAAAGACAGAAAAATGTATGATTAATCAGTTCTTTCGGCGCGCGGGCCGTACGCTGCCTCTTCACCACTGACACTACTTCTTCTAGTGTTGAAAACATTACTTTTTACAAGTAACTTATACAGTTTCATATTCATATGCACCACCATAAACTGCTTAAATCACAAAAATACATTTTACTATACACATGAATAACATTGTGAACTCTGATTACAGTTTTATATTGTTTTTACTACTGTTTTAATCTATTTATGAACCTGACTTCTTAACTGTATTTATTAAACTAGATTTCTTTCAAATAAACGTTCTTCTTAACATATTTCTATAGCATTCACTCTTCATGAACTAAACATAAAGTAATTCACATTTTCTCCTATTGTGCAAAATATATATCTTGTGGCTTTAACCCAAAAATACCTGCACCGAGCTCACAGAGTTTCGGTACAGTCTAACACTTGGATCGGCACAGGCTAACAACAGGATGAACTTGGAAATTAGCTCTCTAGCTTAACATTCGCCACAAACAAGACACATTAATCGCCACTGCTGTCTGTCACTTTTATAACATCTGTTTATATTATCAACCACCTAGCTTACCTGTAAAGACATAAAAATGTCTGATTAATCAGTTCTTTCAGCACGCAGGCCGTACCCTGCCTCTCCACTAGTGATGTTCGATTCGTGAATGAATCGTTCAATACTCGAGAATCACTTTACTGACTTGTGAATCATGATTCACAAGCCCAACTGACTCACTGACTCATCCCTATTTCTGTTAGCAAACTAATTCGCTTAGTAGAAATACAGGGAGTGCAGAATTATTAGGCAAATGAGTATTTTGTCCACATCATCCTCTTCATGCATGTTGTCTTACTCCAAGCTGTATAGGCTCGAAAGCCTACTACCAATTAAGCATATTAGGTGATGTGCATCTCTGTAATGAGAAGGGGTGTGGTCTAATGACATCAACACCCTATATCAGGTGTGCATAATTATTAGGCAACGTCCTTTCCTTTGGCAAAATGGGTCAAAAGAAGGACTTGACAGGCTCAGAAAAGTCAAAAATAGTGAGATATCTTACAGAGGGATGCGGCAGTCTCAAAATTGCAAAGCTTCTGAAGCGTGATCATCAAACAATCAAGCGTTTCATTCAAAATAGTCAACAGGGTCGCAAGAAGTGTGTGGAAAAACCAAGGCGCAAAGTAACTGCCCATGAACTGAGAAAAGTCAAGCGTGCAGCTGCCAAGATGCCACTTGCCACCAGTTTGGCCATGTTTCAGAGCTGCAACATCACTGGAGTGCCCAAAAGCACAAGGTGTGCAATACTCAGAGACATGGCCAAGGTAAGAAAGGCTGAAAGACGACCACCACTGAACAAGACACACAAGCTGAAACGTCAAGACTGGGCCAAGAAATATCTCAAGACTGGTTTTTCTAAGGTTTTATGGACTGATGAAATGAGAGTGAGTCTTGATGGGCCTGATGGATGGGCCCGTGGCTGGATTGGTAAAGGGCAGAGAGCTCCAGTCCGACTCAGACGCCAGCAAGGTGGAGGTGGAGTACTGGTTTGGGCTGGTATCATCAAAGATGAGCTTGTGGGGCCTTTTTGGGTTGAGGATGGAGTCAAGCTCAACTCCCAGTCCTACTGCCAGTTTCTGGAAGACACCTTCTTCAAGCAGTGGTACAGGAAGAAGTCTGCATCCTTCAAGAAAAACATGATTTTCATGCAGGACAAGGCTCCATCACACGCGTCCAAGTACTCCACAGCGTGGCTGGCAAGAAAGGGTATAAAAGAAGAAAAACTAATGACATGGCCTCCTTGTTCACCTGATCTGAACCCCATTGAGAACCTGTGGTCCATCATCAAATGTGAGATTTACAAGGAGGGAAAACAGTACACCTCTCTGAACAGTGTCTGGGAGGCTGCGGTTGCTGCTGCACGCAATGGTGATGGTGAACAGATCAAAACACTGACAGAATCCATGGATGGCAGGCTTTTGAGTGTCCTTGCAAAGAAAGGTGGCTATATTGGTCGCTGATTTGTTTTTGTTTTGTTTTTGAATGTCAGAAATGTATATTTGTGAATGTGGAGATGTTATATTGGTTTCACTGGTAAAAATAAATAATTGAAATGGGTATATATTTGTTTTTTGTTAAGTTGCCTAATAATTATGCACAGTAATAGTCACCTGCACACACAGATATCCCCCTAAAATAGCTAAAACTAAAAACAAACTAAAAACTACTTCCACAAACATTCAGCTTTGATATTTTTTGATATTTTTTTGGGTTCTTTGAGAACATGGTTGTTGTTCAATAATAACATTATTCCTCAAAAATACAACTTGCCTAATAATTCTGCACTCCCTGTATATATATAGCTTATAATTAAAATTGTGGGGGGGGGGGGGGAAACAACAGCCAGTTTCTTAACAAAAGCATTTCTGCTCTGAACTGGAAGAAAAAACCCTGAGTAGAAGCTCACATCAAGAAAATAGCTCCTCGGTTCACAGTAGCATCGCTCTGCTAACATGCTAACAGCACATTTGAGCTACTCACCCCCTCCCTCCTGTGCTGAATCATAGAGCGAACGAATCACTCACTCACTCACTAATAGGGTTGCCAACCGTCCCTTAAAAAACAGAATCGTCCCGTATTTAGAAACAAAAGTACACGTCCCGTATTGAGCTAATAAGGGACGCACTTTGTCCCGTAATACGGTGAGAATCAAAAGTAGTCTATAAATATTAATGGAATTAACGCTTTGTTTGAAAACATAATTCCCAGCCCCTCTCCTGCTTTGTGACCAATGAGCTGACAGCACACTTATGACAATTCGAGTATGACAATTCAGATTACCGCTTGTCTCATTGGTCGAGGAAAGGTCGCTTGCGGAGAAAATACCAGAAGACAACAGATGACCACAACAAGAAGCATGGCCAACAGGGAAACAAACGCCGACACTGCGGTGCAAGTCTCGGACGTCAGTACACCTAAAGCTGGGCAAACACTGTGTGATTTTTTCAGTCACGTTATTCAACTCCTGCTCAAACTGCACGATTGACTCGCAGGGGTTAGAAGTTCGTAGGTCACGATCAGTGTTGGGAAGGTTACTTTTAAAATGTATTCCATTACAGATTACAGAATACATGCCCCAAAATGTATTCTGTAACGTATTCCGTTACGTTACTCAATGACAGTAACGTATTCTGAATACTTTGGATTACTTAATATATCATCATGCTTTTTACAACAACGTGAATGTACTATTGCTGTGTGATTTATTACTATTACTGAAGGTCCGCGACTCCGAACTGTAGTAAAGGGACCTCTGACTAATACGGCGGGGTCCCTGTCGGCTCGTAGCCGAAAAACAGCTTTACTTTGTTGTGTGGGTCAACTTTTCTTGTGAGACACAGAGAGAGGTGTTGAAAGGCTGCTCCAACGGAACTTATTGTTTTCGGAGGAAAACACGAACACGGTGTACAGTCGAGTCTTAATAGCTTACTTACAACTGGGCTCTCAGGCTCTCTTCTTGGCTGCAGTGGTTATTATTATATTTACATGCTTCCAGCTCCCGTTTTTCCTCGATGACAACTCGTACCTTTCCACTCCCCTTTTTCTCCCTCCTCGCGCTCACAGACCCATAACGTGTATGGCAGTCCATTCTCCCTGCAACACGGACTACACTGCCCATGATGCTACATTCTTTAGAGCTATGCTTGTAGCATTCTGCCTGTTAGCTTAGCACAACAACAACAACAACGAAAAGGCGCTCTCTCACCCAGGAAACACACAGTCGCAGAGAGAGAGAGAGAGCGTCGCCCTGTAACCATGGCAACCGTAATGCTGCCGCCTGGAACAACAGAACGTAGCTGTCAAACAAAACCCAAACAGTCCTGACCCGCGACAAAATGAAACAAGAAAGTACCGCAGTGTAATCCATTTATTTCAACAAAGTAACTGTATTCTGAATACCACCTTTTTAAACGGTAACTGTAACGGAATACAGTTACACATATTTTGTATTTTAAATACGTAACGGCGGTACATGTATTCCGTTACTCCCCAACACTGCTCACGATGCAGGTCTCACACTATACCGCCCGATGCTCTGATGCGACCTGAGTGCTCACACTGTGCCTCCATAAAATGAAGGTTATAACAGAAAATCTGTCGCTCTCTCTCTCTGTCTTTCACTCACACAGACACGCACACCACCATCAACTTTGCTAAATTACTAATGAAAAACATGATCAGGCAGCTGTGATTGAGCAGCAATGTAAATCCAACTATTTTCACGGTTGTTGTGGTCGTGATAATTTTGTGATGCCACATCGAAAAGGCTCGGATGAGCTTTCCAAAGTTCTACAAGTTCTGCCTCCATCGCTTGTGTCCAGATCACAGGCTGCACAGCTGTGCCGCTCCGTCTTTTTCACCGACTTTTACGTGTTTGCGCTGAGCAGTGTGAGCGGCTCACGAGCGATTGATGATCGGGAGCTGGTCGTGAGGTATTAATCGCTTCTCGTTACCCCACGTATACTAAACGATGCACGATGAAGGCCAAAATTGGGCCGATCACCAATTCGGTCGCACGACTCAAAAATCATCTCAAAATGGGCCAAAAATCGCACAGTGTAAGCCCAGCATTAGAGCAGCAATGTTTGTTCCCCTCAGAGAAAGAAAAAAAGGCTGCAAAAGTACAGGGAGGAATGGGAAAAGGAAAACACCTGGCTGGAAAAGTGCACGATAACACCTTTAAAGCGCACTGCACTGTGTGCCGGCGCACTTTTTCCATAGGCATGTTTCTAATGGTGGGCACATGAAGAACATGAGGGGCGTGAAAGCTCGGGGAACCCTTAACCAATTTTTTGTCCACCAGGCCACGGCAGAAGCAGATATGGTATGTAAACACTGGTTTGTGTTTTTAAACCCTCTGGTTAAGGTTAATATGGGCATGTGCAGTGAATATCAGCGCTATGTGGCCAGAAGTGTGATAATATAATTTATTTTGTGTAATAAACAACTGCAAGGATAGATGATTACAACAAATAGATCACTAATACATAAAAGTAATACATAGATGAATAATGATGATGAGTTATGATGCGTAATCATGGGAACAAGTGGGTTTACAAACAGGAGCAGCTGATTAGCATTAGAAAAGCTGAAATAATACCTCAACTGAAGCCAATTGTACTAAATGCACTATATGTGCACTGTTACAAGAATGTTTTTGTTCTATTGCTTTCTATTAATTTATATAATTTTAAGTTAAGCAGGACAGAGTTCTTTTAAAGAAAGATTTACTTATATTCTCAAAAGTTAAGCATGACAGGCTTCTGTTTAAGACAGAGACCTGTTTTATTGTGTTAATGTTGCCATTTTGAGCTAAAAATAAATGGCTAAATGATCATTTGTTTCCCATATGGTCATATCACAAAGAATATGCATCTGCTTAAATCAAATCCAAGTCAAATGGTTAAAAAATAATTTCACACACAAAAAAAAGAGCTACCACACTGGGAAGGGTGAAGACAACTGGGTTGCCCGGCCCTGGCCATGAGGTGTCCTTTATTTATTTTTCAGGGAGTTGGCAACCCTACTCACTAACCCCCTCCTTCCTGTGCTGAATCATAGAGCGAACGAATCACTCACTCACTCACTCACCCCCTCCCTCCTGGCTCACAGCTTCTTCTTCTTCTTGGTTGGCAACCAATGTTAAGGCGCATTACCGCCCCCTGGCTCACAGCTCAGTGGACATTTAGATGAGAAAATATATATTTAACACATTTAAGGAAAATACTAATAAAATAAAAATAAACAAAATAAATGTTTATTAAGCAATTTTGATAGGAAATTGCTTAATTTTAGAAATGTTTTTGCTCTTTTTTGCTCTATAAAATAGTTTTTTTTTTCTTTTAGAATCATTCATCGTAGCAGTAGGATTTACATGAAAAGAGAAACAAATTAATTGAGTGAAAATGTAAATTTTTTGCACTCTCTGGTCAACTGACTCAGTGAATCAAATGACTCAAAAAACCCGGATTCACTTTGGTGAGTGACTCATTAAAACTCAATTCAGTAAAAAGAATCAAATTTACCATCACTACTCTCCACCGCTGACACTACTTCTTCTAGTGTAGCGTCAGCTACCGATGCATACAGGACCGAGCGCCCTCTGCTGGCGAAACTTATACAACAGTAAAACTGACATTGCAGTGGCCATACTAAAAGAAAGTGTCTTTGAGTATAAAATAAAATGGGGGTGGGGGGTACTATTTTCACGTCTCTGTCTTTAACATAGTGCCACAGTAGGTCTGTGGTGATCAGCAGTTGTTTTACAAGCTAGTGTCTTGTCTGGCAGTTTGTGCCAGAGAAACCACTTCTGCATCAATTTTTCATTTAATAACTTTTAAGTGGGCTGAGATCAATTTCTTTGCCTTGAGAAACTCTTGGATCGCTTTTGCAGTGTGCTTTCGGTCATCATCCTTTCATACTTTGAAACTTCTGTCGTGGAAGTTTTAAAGAAACTGCAAACACCTGGTGAGTGTCGTTTTGAAGTGGGTTTAATTACATGTTGTGCCAAGATAAGGACAAGGAGTCCCACCATCTGTTTAATGTCTCACATTATAGTGTTTTAAATAAAATAAAAGCCTTTTATATAGAATTAGCAGAAATGACAATGACAAAACAGATACATTGTATTTTACTCTAAAGATTGCAAATCTTTCCACAATAAAGCTAACCTTATTTATTTATTTTTTGTCGGGTCCTGTTTGTTTGTTTGTTTTTTCAAGATTACAACTGTCAATTAATTGCAATGGATCCAACAATGCCATTGTCACTCAGGAAAACACTCCAGTGGGATCTAAGATTGTTTGTGACAGGGACAGAACTGTCATCCCTGTGACTCCAGAGCTTTTCAAGATCTTAATAAAAGTATGTTTTTCTTAAATTCTTAATTTTTTCTTCTTAATTTCAGGTCTTCGTTATTCATCAAATGTTCCAACATGATATCCCCATGTGTTGAAATCACATGTTTAGTCACATGTTAAATCTTTGATAAACAGGGACCTTTACCCTTAATGGATTAAATCAAATATAATTCTTTAGTGTCTTCTGAAATTAGCTGCCTAGAGTACTTTTGCAGCAATTCATCTGTATTAATAACTTTGTGGATGCTCCTTGTTTCATCCTGAGTTCTGCCTCTTACACTCACTAGCTAATTTATAGAGCAGGCAACAGCTTAATTTTGAAATTTAGTTATCAGGCTGTGCGAAATGTAACACTGCTATAACTTTATAGTATATTTAATTGTAATACATTTTAATATTTGTAAATGGACTGATTCTTATATAGCGCTTTTTTACTCTCCACTGTATACAACATGCCTCATTCACACCCACTCATGCAAGCACTTCTAAACGCAAGTGCACACAGCACACAGTACATTCACACACAATCACACTCTGATCAACGCATTGGAGGGAGATTTGGGGTTATTATCTTGCCCAAGGACACTTGACATGCAGACTGGGGAAGCTTAGGATTGAACCACCAAACTTCTGATCAGTAGCTGATCTGCTCTACCACCTGAGCCACAGCCACCTACAAATTTGTCAGTATATTAAAAAAATCCACCAAGGTCTTCAAGTCTAAGTTAATGATTTACTAGTTGAAAACTGACACCCCCCCCCCCCCCCCCCCCAAAAAAAAAAAAAAACCCCAACAAAAAACAAAAAAAAAAACAAAACAAAAAACATATAACTTAGAATCAATGATTCCTATATGTGTGGTTTATATTGTTAATATATAGAGAGTACCATATAAAGATTTAAAAAGTCACATTCCTTGAAGGTCAATTGTATGGCCTGTATTTGTATAGCACTTTACTCAGTCCCTAAGGACCCCAAAGCGCTTTACACGTTCAGTCATCCACCCATTCACACACTCGTGATGGCAAGCTACATTGTAGCCACAGCCGCCCTGGGGCACACTGACAGAGGCGAGGCTGCCGGACACTGGCGCCCTCTGACCACCACCAGTAGGCAACAGGTGAAGTGTCTTGCCCAAGGACACAACGACCGACAATGTCTGAGCCGGGGCAACCTTCCGATTACAAGACGAACTGCCAACTCTTGAGCCTTGATCGCCCCATGTAAGGAATTATATGGGGGTTTCACTAAGTTTCACATTAGTTTGGACCTTTGACTCCTTCTTCAAGCTCAAATAAGGTCAAACTTGTATAAAGTGGATTTTTTCTTGAAAACTAACTGCTTGTGTTTGCACTTGCAACATTTAGGAAGTGATATTGGTATATGGGGATTATAGTTTCCAAATATCATTTGACCTAACCTTTACATTTCACATCTGCTTCTCTTTCAAATTGACCTAAAATCTTTAACAGAAAGAATTTAAAGAATTAGCTGACGTATTTAGAAATTTACTGTGGCACAATAATATTTAACAAGCTCAATTTATTATACAGATATTTACATTACCAGTTTATTATCGATTTACCTACTCTTAAATAATGTTTGTGTAAAAATAAAATCCACATAAACATCTGTCATGTAATCCTAATCTAAGTAAACTTCAACTTTCAAGTATGCCCTACACTTATTGTCTCCTTCTATTCTAGGAGAGATTCACAAATACTGGGCCAAAGATTCACTTGGACTTAAAAAGAGACTAACTTTCAAAACAGATTTTGATAACAGGGACCTCACGAATTCATTGTTTTCAATAACAAAAGGGTTTGCACAGTAACTAGAACTAACCACCGTATATGTAATATCACATATATAATGATATCATGAAAGATTTCAATTCCAAGTAACTGATAATCCAGTTCTAATGTTTTAAAGGCAATCGGATTAAACAGGTCTATACATTTCCCTAAAAGTTTTAACGTGATAACCTTATCACTGATCTCTTCCTACATGTTTGCCATCTTCCATTAAATTCAGTGAGCACTTGTCTTTCACACAAAGTACATTTCAAACTGTTTAAATTTTGCTCTTTTTTAATTTATAATCTGTTGGTGTCAATTCCAGGAGAATCCTTTCTCAAAAAAGAGATGGGACACTTGTTCAGTTGTTGGGAACGGTGGGATTCTGACAAACAGCGGCTGTGGAAAAATGATTGATTCAACTGATTTTGTTATTAGGTGAGAAAGATGTCAAGAACAAAAATCATGATGAGGACTCTTCTCTCTGTAAGTAATATTTTGTTGTTTTTTTCAGGTGCAACCTTCCTCCTCTGGAAAATGAATTTAAGAGTGATGTTGGCATGAAGACTAACCTTGTGACAGCAAACCCAAGCATCTTAACAAAGAAGTGAGCCAAGAGTGACTCTAACATTGAACTGACCTGTTAGTTTTGTCTTGTTTCTTTAACTAATATATTCATTTGCAGGTATGGGTCACTGATGGCACGTCGACGGGCGTTTGTAGACAGTCTCCACCAGTATGGCAACTCCCTGCTCCTCTTCCCTTGCTTCTCTTCTGGTGGTACTCGTGCAGTGTGTCAGCGGGCTGTGTATGCCATTGAAGACATGGAAATTCCTATCCAACCAATCTTCACAAACCCTCAGTACTTACAAAGTATGGACCAATTCTGGAATTCTCAGGGGGTAAAGGGACTTCGGGGCTAGCACTGGAGCTTATATGATTAGTCTGGCTTTGGAATTATGTGAAACAGTTCATCTTTATGGATTCTGGCCATTTAGTAATCATCCATATAAGCTCTTTCCCCTGACTAACCACTACTATGATAATGTACCCTATAATAGTAGAGTCCATGCAATGTCAGATGAGTTTTACTACTGGGTGCAACTGCACAACAAGGGCATTCTCAAGCTTCATCTTGAAGACTGTAAATCAGGTCAGGTCTAGTTTATATGATGGAATAAAATAAAAAAAGAGTCAAAGGAGCTTGCAAAGAAAAGCGTCTGGACTTCTTTAAGTTGCTTGAAGATGTTTCACCTCTCATACGAGAAGCTTCTTCAGTTCTAAGGTCAAATGGTGGGGAGACCCAGATTTAAACCTAGTGGGAGTATCCCTCCAAAGAGGGACCCCTGATGATCCTCTAATCACATGAGCCAAGGTGTGAAAATGGGTGTGGGACCCAATCAGCCAGAGTTTCGGGTGAGCTCATTGTGAAACCTGGCCCCACCTTATCATGTGAATTCCTGAGGTCAGATGGCCCAGGATGTGAGTGGGCGTTCAGGTGTCTGGGGAGGGAACTCAAAACTGGATTATAGATGGCAGAGAGTTGGTGTTGTAAACCCCCGCCTCTGTTCAAAGATGGTCGTTCACAGTGGACATAGATGGCTTCTTTCACTCCTCTTTCAAACCATCTGTCCTCTCTGTCCAAAATGTGAACATTGGCATCCTCGAAAGAGTGTCCTTTATCCTTAAGATGTAGCTGGACAGCTGAGTCTTGTCCTGTGGAGGTGGCTCTTCTGTGTTGTGCCATGTGCTTGTGAAGTGGCTGTTTGGTCTCTCCAATGTAGAGGTCTGGACATTCCTCGCTACACTGTACAGCATACACCACATTGTTAAGTTTGTGTTTTGGTGTTTTGTCTTTGGGGTGAACCAGTTTCTGTCTGAGCGTGTTGCTGGGTCTGAAATGCACCGGGATGTCATGCTTTGAGAAAACTCTCCTGAGTTTTTCTGATACACCGGCTACATAGGGGATGACAATGTTGTTGCGTCTGTCCTTCTTATCCTCCCTCGCTGGTGTCTGATCTTCTTTTCTGTGCCTCTTTGCTGACTTTATGAATGCCCAATTAGGATAACCGCATGTTTTGAGTGCTTCCTTTACATGTGTGTGTTCCTTCTTTTTTCCTTCAGGCTTAGAGGGAACATGTTCTGCCCGGTGGTGTAGGGTCCTAATTACTCCAAGTTTGTGTTCCAGAGGGTGATGGGAGTCAAAGAGGAGGTACTGGTCCGTGTGTGTGGGCTTCCGGTAAACTTCAATGTTGAGGTTGCCATTCTCTTCAAGTATGTTGTGGTAAGGCAGAGGTCTAACAGTGTGCAGATCTGATTGGGTGTGAAGTTGGTCCTGTCTTCCAAGAAGCTGTCTTCTTGTAGTCGTTTTCTGACAGTCTCCACTGCCTCTGTGATGTTTATGCAAGTGAAGAGAGAGACTACATCAAAGGACACCATGGTTTCATCTGGATCCAGGGTAAGTTTCTGGACCTTGTCGGTGAAGTCGGTGGAGTTCTTGATGTGGTGTGGGGTGTTCACCACGAGAGGTGCAAGGATGGTAGCAAGGTGTTTTGCAATGTTATAAGTGGCTGAGTTTATGCTACTGACTATGGGTCTGAGCGGGACATTTTCCTTGTGGATTTTAGGAAGTCCGTAAATGCAGGGTATGGTATCCCCTGGATAAAGGCGGTGATATGTAAGGCGGTCAATGATTTTTCAAGGTCCTGAAGGCAAGCTATAACTTTCTTTTTGTAGCTGCTTGTGATACAAGTGATACAAGATCAAGTTGACTGAGGCAGCTCTGCCATGTTGTAGCTCAGACAGAGGTGAAGAGGCGAGGTCACAGGTGACTGACTGATGATTCGGTGCTATAGATTAACTAGTATTTATTATCATGACAATTGTTAGGCTGCTGATTTAAATTGATTCATTAGTGTATATTTGACAAAGAATCTGAATTGACATGTCTCACTTTTTATATGGCACGAATCAATGTGTTATTTTATCAGGCGTCAATATGTCCTAGTGCAGTCAGAGGGGAAGAGCCAGGGCCAAAGGTGAGGCACATCAAGCACAGAATAACAATAATATGCCAGCAGTTTATCTCAGTTAACGAGAGGAGAAGGCATGTGTGTGGCCCCTTCACATAGTGGACATTGAGTTGTTGTGTGGGACACCAGTAAAAGCATGTAGAATAGCATATGTAGGAAAGTATATTTCTCCCTTTTTATCAAGAAGCAAAGACAAAAAGGGGAAAAATAGAAACAGGGCAGGGTTCGGTAGTTGAATCATCCGTCCCCACCAATGCCAAAACCAAATCTACGCCCTTGGTCTATTTAGTATAACGGTGTTCATTTGATACAGACCGTAATATCAATGTGCTGGATTCTTGTTTTGATTCAGATCCCATACCTGTCGGCTTAATTTGTTTCTTTTGTCTTTCACGATTTGTGGATAAGTAGTGTCTCCCCCCCCCCGTTGAGTAGAGTGCAGCTGGATCTATCTCCGCAGAACAAAGCACACACAGAGGACATCATTGCAAGTCTAAAAGATACCACAACTACTTTGAATCAGATACAAAACTTGTTCATGTCCTTTATCTGCAATTGTTGCACCCCCAGAGAGACATGACTCCATTCTCCTTTTTCTTGCAACTTTATTCTCCTCAGTTCAGGTTTGTAGTTTACAGGCAGCATAGCATATCATCAGCAAAACATCGCTCCCTCACGTCTCAGACACTGTTTGTTTTTTTTGCGCTTACTGATGACATCACACGTCTGAACTCTGACCTCCTGGAGCTAGTAAACTACAAAAATTAACTAGAAATGTGTCCAAAAACAAAACACAATTAAATAAGAATAGTCTTTAAAGATTTTCCCAACGATTCAGAAAAATGTAAGTTTTATAACTACTTTTAGAGTGCAACACAATATTCCGCATATAACAGACAACCTAATCAGTTCGAGCAGCAAGCAACAGGTTATCACTGCAGGAAAAGAAAAATGTCTGTGATTAATTGATGTTTTTAACGAAATCCTTTTATTGCATGTAACGCACAGACACACCAACAGAGGGCAGTAATATCTTTTCAACATACATTGTAAAATTAGTATTACGACACTCCCACTTAATTGTACCATGGAGCTCACTTACCTGACTGCCATTGCTTGTTTCTTTCCAAAAAAAAATTATGCACCTATATCACAGTGTTACTAGAAAATAAAACATGTTCTCTTTTGTTTTGAACTCACACAAAAAAAATGTACTGTGTCCATCTTAGACAAAACTATTATTCTGCAATCCAGTTATATGCTTGACATCTTAACATAAGCATAATGCAGGCATGTTAAGCATATGATAACCCTTTTTAAACTGAACACAGTCCAATCTTCTCTCTGAGATACTCAAACCTTTGTCTAGGCAGTGGTTTGGTTAAGATGTCAGCCTTCATGTTTTCTGTACAGCAATACTTCAGCTGGATTTGTCCATTTTGCACACATTCACGAATGTAGTGGTAACGAATGTCTATGTGCTTTGTTCTTGCATGATCAATTGGATTTTTTGCAATTGCATTTGCTCCTTGATTGTCCTCCAGGATCACTGTTGCTGTGGTCTCCATTCCAAGCTCAGTTAGTAGTCGTCTTAACTAGGGCAGGGCGATATGGCCAAAAATATTTATCACAATATATATTTTAAAATTTGCGATAATGATATAACTGACGATATAATTTTTGCGAGACAAAATACAACTCCACAACTTTACTGGCGCAAAAAAAAAAACCCCATCCATTTATTTTTTCTTAAACAAGCAGCTGTTTTTTTTATGTGCATTAAAGCTATATAAACATTTAACAGTGCAAATGCAAATTCCTTGCTGAAAGTTTAACCAAAAGGCATTTCCAGTAGAAATGGGCTGACATATCCTGAGCATAACCTTGTATAATATTCACTGAAGTTAAAAAGAGGTGCTTTGCTACATTAAACTGCAGTGTGCCAAATAAAAACGTCAAATAAAATGAAAACGTTTTCGGACCATAAGGTGCACGGGATTATAAGACACATTAAGTAAAACAAAGCAGTCAGATAAATCAAACTTTATTCAACTCATTCTTCTTGCTTCCTCCACTTCTGTGCCATTGATTCATTAATGCTGTATTCTATCACAGCTGCTCTATTCCCATGTTGTTGCAGTATATTAATGACTAACCTCGTATTTTGGATGGATTATCTCAGTTGTTCTCCTGACTGAAGTTTGGTCCGTTTACAGCATCCTGCCATGCCATTACATTTGTCTCTAACCATCAGGAACCTTCACGTTAACGTTTATTGAGTGGAAAAGTGTTAGCGTTCATCCTCCACCTTAGTGTTGCGCGAATCATGTACAAATCGTTCAATACTCGAGAATCACTTTACTGACTAATGAATCATGATTCACAAGCCCAACGGACTCACTGACTCATCCCTGTTGCTGTTAGAAGCAATGTATCTAGCTTATAATTAAAATTGTGGAGAAAAACACAACATCCAGTATCTTAACAAAAAAATTTCTGCTCTGAACTGGAAGAAAAAACCCTGAGTAGAAGCTCACATCAAGACAATAGCTCCTTGGTTCACAGTAGCATCGCTCTGCTAACATGCTAACAGCACATTTGAGCTACTCACCCCCTCCCTTCCTGTGCTGAATCATAGAGGAACGAATCACTCACTCACCCCCTCCCTCCTGGCTCACAGCTTCTTCTTCTTCTTGGTTGGCAACCAATGTTAAGGCGCATTACCGCCCCCTGGCTCACAGCTCAGTGGACATTTAGATGAGAAAATATATATTTGACACATTTAAGGAAAATACTAATAAAATAAAAATAAACAAAATAAATGTTTATTAAGCAATTTTGATAGGAAATTGCTTAATTTTAGAAATGTTTTTGTTCTTTTTTGCTCTATAAAATAGTTTTTTTTTTCTTTTAGAATCATTCATCGTAGCAGTAGGATTTACATGAAAAGAGAAACAAATTAATTGAGTGAAAATGTAAATTTTTTGCACTCTCTGGTCAACTGACTCAGTGAATCAAATGACTCAAAAAACCCTGATTCACTTTGGTGAGTGACTCATTAAAACTCGATTCAGTAAAAAGAATCAAATTTACCATCACTAGTAGTAAAACGTAGTTCTACTAACCTGCGCTTGATTACTCTTGAACCGGAACCGGATGTAAGTCCCAAAAAATTGAATTGTAGAACTGAAACTGAATGGTGAGAAGTGAATCTGCAATTATTTGAGAGCTAAATTTTTAAAGGATAAAATACGGTTTCAAAGAAAATGGATTCATTTTCAATCTATAAAATTCAATTTCAATTTAGTGATGATCATTTTCAAACCAATAAATTGAATTTCAAATTAGGCTAATTCATATTCAGTTTTTAAAAGCATTTATTTAAGTTACAATTCAGATTCAATCTGAGCAATTCAAATTCAAATTTAACTTATTCAAATTCAGTTTCTGATGACACAGATTTCTTCCCATACCCTTGGACATAAATCAGCGTGAAGAGAACTATTGATAACAAAAGAAAGAATCTTTGGATAAAATTTATCTGAGGAGAATTAATTTATTTTAGTCTGACCCCAGCCCTCTTGGAGGCTGGCAGCATGGAAGACAGTGGAGACGTGGGCAGAACAAATCCAGAGGCCAGCCACGCGGAAGGCAGTGGCGGCAACACTGTTCAGGAGGGTGCCCACGACAGGGATGATGTCCAGCCAGTGGCCTGGAAAGTGGCCGGTGATGTTGAGGTGCTGTACATGGACCGGATGACGAGGCAGGACCAGGCAAGGATGATGCTGCAGACGAGGATGTGGAAACCGCAGGTGGCTGAAGGTGTTCTTTGGATCCACCAGTGGAAGCAGTCACAGACGGACGACGGAGGGACGGAGTCCTCTGGCAAACACAAAGCAAAACCAGCAGGCTCGGAATCCTCTGGTGAACACAAGGCAAGCCGGAGCTGCACAGAGCACTGAGTCTGCTCAGGCAGCAACAGCAGGGTGCAGTCCTCAACTGGCTTCTTAGCCTCCAGGGGTCCAGAGCCTACTGAGGGCTGAAACTCAGTCTCTGGGGAGGCCCTGGAGAGAATTACTGTATGGTTGTCTCTCTGCTTTAAAAAAGTGGTTGGAAAGCAGTCCTTTGAGGGTTGTACTGACATAGCCCTAAGCACAACAGGAGCAGGTGAAGGCAGAATAGGTGGTGCAGCTAATGACTGAGCTGATGAGTGAACGAATGTATGGACAGTAGACTGCGCTAGTGACTGAGCTGGTGGTTGTGGTGGAAGTGGAATAGGTGGTGGTAGTGAACTTAAAGAAGTTGAGTTTTATTTTCATGTGAATTTCTCGTTAATATTAAATAAATAAATAAATAAAATCTGCCTGAAGCTTGTATGTGGGTATGAGCATGGGCGATGGAAAACTACAGGAAACACCTGCTATTCATCCTTAGATGCAGACTAAGCAGGATTACTCGTAAAGGTCTTCAAACGAGCTCTTCAGTCAAGGCACAAAGCCCTTTGCTAAATGAACCGGTGAGACAAACAAATTTTACCGTCAATGTGCTTAAACTGGTTTTAGTTGAGAAAACTCATGAAAAGGGGACTTAATGAAAAGTCTAAGACCAGCCTGAAAGAAAGAAAAGTTTGGTTTACTTGCTTAGCAGACTCCCACTGAGGATGTGTACAAGTCGGTGAAAAAATTGTCTGACAGGCAAATAAATCAAGCAGAGAAAATTCGCTTGCAAAAATGTTGAACTTTGCTGTGATGTAGAGACAAATTCCACTAGAGGAGCTGAGCGCAGCCACAGATTCAGAAACCTGAACCAACACTGCGGGTGTGCAAGCAGAGCAACTGCAAATGAAGTTTTGGCCTCCTCAGCAATGCAAATCTTCCAGCACCCATGGTGCAGACAACATAGTGAGGACAACATAATCGTCATCTGACAGACAACAGTGGGCCCAAGGTTTTTCAAGACCACAAAGACAACCATGGAAAACTTTGTCACTGCTTAGTAACAAAAACATTTATGACAAGGCTGACACATCACAGTGAAAGGAGAAAGACAGTCCCTGAACTGAGGAGAGGGGATTGTTGTTTTTGTTTTTGAGGGAGAAGACAAATATGCTCAAAAGTACATTTTATTAAATTTATGAAGCAATTCAAGGTTCAAGTTAAAAACAGCTGCCTTGTCTGTGCTCACTCAGGAGACCAAATGAACAAAGAGCACCACACCCACTGCCTGGGTGTGGTAGCAGATAAATTTTATCCAAAGGAAAAGGAAAGTGGGGAAGAGAGCTTCTTTATGGCCCTGTTTCTTCTAACAGAGTCAGCCTTAAAGTTTTGTACCTTCTGGTGCCATCAGCAGTCCAGGCAGACCATCCCCCTCAAACATCCCCAGATAGACTCTTTCCCCTGACTAACCACTACTATGATAATGTACCCTATGATAGGAAAGTCCATGCAATGCCAAATGAGTTTTCCCACTGGGTGGAGCTGCATAATAAGGGTGTGCTCAAGCTTCACCTTGGAGACTGTAAATCAGATCAGGTCTAGTTTGAATTTTGCAATAACAAAAGAATATGTTCAAGTATCCAACTGAGAGGCCAAGACATTTGCACTCAAACCAATTGTATTAGAGAGATGTACACTACTTATTATTTCAACAGTCTTTCTTTTAATTATTGTTCCATTTCATGTGTTAGAAATAAGTTTTTTTTTGCTAAAGTTTCTTTTTAACAACATTTGCAGTGCATGGTCATGATAAAGTTGATACACTCCTCGTTAGAAGGAGGGTACAATATGCTCAGTGTTGGTCAAGTTACTTGAAAAGAGTAATCAGTAACTAATTACCGATTACTTCACCAAAAATTAATCCCGTTATTTTACTGATTACTTATTTTCAAAAGTAATTAATTACTTAGTTACTTAGTTACTTTTTAAAAACACGATTTACAACCTGAATAGGTGATAAAGTGATAGATCTTTCAGCCCAATTCTACTTTTTCTGCATAATCCATCATACAAAATGTAATCAAATGGAAAAGTCTATTTTTAAAACTTGTTTTATTAGTTTTAATCTTTTAACTTTATGCATCAAGCAAAAATTTAATTATATGCAACATTCTCTGACTGGAAGAAATTTGTTTAACATTTAAACTTATTTTCTGCACATTCCAGCACATAAAATATTTTTTTTTGTGTTTACACTCAGTCTTTCAAATAGATGCAAGTAAAACACAGCAGAAAATAAATAAAGTCAAAGACTCAGCGGCTCTTTTACTCTATTTTCACCTGTATAGCAGGACTAGGGTAGGCGGAGGTTTACCCTGGTGCAGGTGTGCCGCAGCGGTCAGTGGAATAATCCGCGAGTTTCTCTGTGAGTTTCCCATTACGTCATAGCGCACTCGGCGCTTGCTCGGAAGTTTAGGGGTTTTTTTCGCTGTAAAAACACGTTTTCTTCCCATGCACAACGGACGCTAATGTTTTTGTCACTTTTTATGGAATCAAACTCAAAGTAAGGTCAGTACTTCCACGCTTTAAACGCTGCACGCTCATACTCTCTCCCGCACTCGACATATGATCCACTGTTGATCTGCACACAGCTGTTGTCACGAATGTCGCACTCGCTTACATCACTGTCATGAGACATTCTCGCAAAAAAAATCACGGTTTTAGTAACGCAGTAATGCAGCGTGCTTACGGGAAAGTAACGGTAATCTAATGACCGTTTTTGCAATAGTAATCCCTTACTTTACTCGTTACCTGAAAAAACTAATCAGATTCTCTGAATACGCTACAAGAAAATAGAGACTTTAGATAGAAATTGAGAAATCACCATTTGCTTTTAAGCCACTACTTCTGTTACAACCTTTATATTACTCTGCTAGTGGTCACTTTTGGTTCTGCAACAAAGACAGTTCTCTGCAGCACTGACTGTTGACACTTTCAAACATAAACACTTTCAAGCATTTGTAAAAGGTTAAAAATGTGTGTTTAAGCCAGAAATATGAGTTAAACTAATAGTTAAAAAGTTAAGGGATAAGAAGCAGGAGGTCGCAGCAGACGGACGCCCGTCCCTGAGCCTGGTTCTGCTGGAGGTTTCTTCCTGTTAAAAGGGAGTTTTTCCTTCCCACTGTTGCCAAAGTGCTGCTCATAGGGGGTCATATGATTGTTGGGTTTTTCACCATATGTATTATTATAGGATATACTGTACAATATAAAGCGCCTTGAGGCGACTGTTGTTGTGATTTGGCGCTATATAAATAAAATTGAATAGAATAGAATAGAATAGAATAGAAGAGCATTCATAACTTATGGGGATTTAAGTTCAGTTCATGTCTTTAAACAAGGTAAAAAAAAATGGACACCCCCGTTATATTTTTTGTGCTTATTATGTCTTATTATATTTGCTGAATCACGGTTATCCACTACACTTTACATGTTCTATGGCATTACTTAAAGATACCACTAGATGGCGCATAATGCTCAGGAGGAACGTAAACCCCCTTCGGAGGCAAATCTGCAGAATAAATCCTGCAGTTGAAACTGTAAACAAGCTCATGATCTGTGCCTCTTTATTTTAATGCACAGCTGCAGGATCTAGGATTGCACACCTCCCAGCCACCTGTCAGACCAGGGGGCACAACACAGTCAACTTATCAATTCTAAATCCACATAAGATTTACAGTTTTAAGACTTTGAAAGTACTGATAGAATTGTTTACCTGTGAGCCTGCAGTACATTGCATTTGTTACGATGCAGCTAAAGAGTCAACTGTCACAGCAAGCTAGCTTTCACTAGATTGTTCTTTAAAACATACAGATGTGGCTCTGATCCATTTGTTGTCAGTTTTTATGACAGGCACAGATTCATCATTGTCTTTATGGAAACTATGTACAAAAATGCAGTTTAAAATTTGTCTAAAGAACTAATATATATGATAAAAACCTGATTTATATCTATTAAAGTAGTACTTTACCCGGAACAATGAATTTGTTTTGTATTTGTATCCATGAAATTAAGTCAGTGAAAAAAACACTTTATATATGAATTTATTAACTTTGCTGCTTCACATGAATTTTGTTAATAATAAGCATTACATTTGTTTTTTCATTTTCATTTAATTATACACAGCAACATAATGACTCACAATTGTGCAACTTACAGGCAAATATCACAATCAAACACGGCACTTACAACTGCATCAAAAACATGACCTGTTTGAACATTTATCCTCACAATACATGTAATATTTATTTCTTTTTCTTTGATCAAACTGACATAATAGCAATAAACTGAAGAACAATGTAGTAGCAAAGCAATCAGCCATAGAAGTTTAAAAGAAAATCTATACCCTGTGTCCACAAACACTGAAAAACATGCTAAGATGAATGTGTGCAGCTGCATAATTCGAAAGATATAATACTATGGAGGCATGCTTAGTTTGAAAAACAACTGAAGTAAAGTCTCACAATTTCAATTTCCCTGAATCAAAATGTACAAATAGACACGTCCAGTTTGTTCTAAATATATTCTGTGCACTGTCGACCTTCTGAATGATGTTCATGCTGTTTACAGTCTGGTTAAAGTGAAGAGAAGTGCGCACGGGTTTGCCACAATGCCTCAAATTTTGATCAGAAATCTTTGTAAAACCCATAGAACCACACAAATAAGAACAAAGAAATGAGACCAAAGCTAACTGATCCTGCAGAGAAACCAGATAATTGCTGTGGTGATAAAGACAATTATTATTATTGCTTTTTGTTTTAGTCTTTAGCATTTACATTTTTAAAGGTTTTTTTTTTAATAAAAAATCTTTTTCGCTGTTGAATTGATTTTCTTGTCTCACAAAAGTTGTGTGACTGTAACTCCATGTAAAGAACAGAAGATATCTACTAATCAGTTATACAAGTAATTGTTATCTGGGGTGTTGGGTGGACGGATTCGAGACCCTCAGCTGGACTGCAGTGGTTGGACTGGTGGACTACATCTTTTAGGGGGGAGATGGCATCTGGCTATGATGGAAACTCTGGAAAGACAAACATCATTATGTCAATTTAACAGGTCTAAACACAGTTCTTGGTGTTTTCTTTTTCCTGCTCCACTAATTAAAGAAAGTGCATCTCAGCTTTTTCAATACTGACGCAAAACCCCAAAATATGCTGCGCCAAAAACCGGTCTGCCCCAAGAATCGAGCGCCCCGGCACAAATGCCAAAACGTCACAGTCTATATATGGCTACAGGCCAGTGGACACTCTTTCAATGATGAGGATGTACACATGAAAGCTGGTTTGAGCAGAAAGTCATGGAGACCATTTATGTGAAAAGGGCCTAAGCGTACATCTGTCACCATCTTACAATGCTGTGATTGCAGCCATTCCCCAACTCTCTGTGACTGGCACTCATGGCCATTGATCAGTGTCCTTTTGATACAGACTAAAATATCAACGTGCTGGGATCTTGTTCTGATTCGGAACAATGACAGAGACAAAGGAGAGAAGCCGTACCTGTTGACTTTGATTTGTTTCTCTTTCACGATTTGTGAATAAGTGGTGTTTTTTTCCTCACTGTTGAGTAGAGTGCATACCGATTTATCCCTGCGGAACAAAACACACAGAGGACATCAATGCAAGTTATACAGCCTGAAAGCTACCTCTGCGGCTGATTTGAATAAGATACAAAAATCATTCATGTCCTTTATCTATATCTATGTGTTCTTTTTAGTATCAGTCAATTTACATCTGTATATAAAAAGCTGGAGAGGCTGAGGACGATGGACTAAATTCTGGAGGCTCATGTCTATTAATAAAAAAGCACTGGAGTGTTTTCATCAGAAACTGGAATCCACAGAGCTGTTAGTTTCCTGTTAATCATAGGCTAAGAACAATAGATGCTCCCTGTTATGGTTCATCAACAAACACACAACAACTACTTTCGACCTGTTTAAAAAATACTTAGCACTTTATGCTCAAGTGGGGTCTGGAGACTGTCCCAGGCTTAGTGTGAAAGATGCGATACAAAACAGACTCTAGCAAGACAAACTATCCACACTCAATCACAATCACTCGAGAATCACCAAATAACTTCACTCATATGTCTTAGGCAGTGGGACTAAGCTGAAGCGCCCAGAGAGAACCCACACAGACACGAGGAGAATGATGTAAACAGAAAGGTCAAAGGTCAATTGGCGGTCAAAAGGTAGCTGAAGGATGAGCTATTTGTTTATTTGAGTGATTTATTTATTCGATTCAGTAAAAGGACTAGATGTTGTAGTCCCTGATAATGCATTGCTTTAAATGGCGAGAATCTTGAGGGATGGCTGTTTTGAGGAAAGGCAGCCCAGAGACATCGTTGTGTGCCTCAACTTTCCGTCTTTAACCCAGGCTAATCTGCCATTTTTAGGGGGATTAGATTTCTGATCTAGATTATCATATTAAGATTTGGGACACATCGCCAGTAGTGGACCGTGGATTCATCGGGTGTTTCGGCCATTATCACTAGACACCCTCATCAAGGAGGCCCTGCCAGGGTTGATCAGGCCCTGGAGTGTCTGTGGTTTATGTTAAATTGTTATTTCTTTTCTTCTTTCTTCTGTTTAGTTTCCTACAGTTCATCTATTCACTGCAACTGAGAAATAATACCTGACTCCTTAGCATTTATGGAGCCTCACTTCTTTAAAGGGATAGAAAAGGTGATAGAGAGAAGTAAGACAAAGGGGACAAGATAGGAGAGAGCAGAGAGGAGAGCCAGAAGGGGGGCGCCTGATCTGGCTTCCCGCACCTCCCCGCTGGATCGGGCTGTACGCTCTACCTCCCCACTGCCTCCCAGAAAAGGGAAGAAGAGCAGATAATCATTTTCATTCATTTATTTGTTCATCAGTAGAAACAAAGAACATGAACACCACCTCTGCTCTGTCCGATGTCACATAAGACGTCACTGATTGGATTGTCTTCTATAGCTTCCACTTGATTAGCTGAAGCAAACCAAAAGGAACAGCAGTATGACGCTGTGCAAGTTTTGATGACACGTTTAAAGTCATTGATATACTTGTACATAGTTCTGAAAAAACCAAACCTGAGTCAAATCCAGAGGTCCAAGTGTCACCTTCAGGTTTTCTAACATCACAAAGTTTTATCAACAGAATTATTGAAATGAGTAGAGCTGCAACACAGACTGTTAAAAAGAATGACAACACAGAGACAACAGGCGGGGAGAGTGATGTATCACAAGAGGTGCAACCAGGAGGAGGTGTGGATGTAGGTGGAGGTGTGGATGTAGGTGGAGGTGTGGTGGTGTTTCTCTCTAAAATAAAGCAAACACAGTCATTAAGTTGTCGTCACATTGTGAATGTTGAAAGCTGCAGAAACACAGACAGGTGAGTGTGTCACCTGTGACAGTGATCCAGCTGGATGGAGACTCTCCATGACCGCTGATGTTACACTTGTAGAGGCCTTCATCAGACCTGGAAACATGCTGGATGGTCATGTGACCTGTAGGCTCTTTTCCGATGAAGACGCCATCTTTGAAGAAAATGGCTGTGAGGTTGGAGGGAGTGGTCTTTGTTTCACAGAGCAGAGTGACGTCATCTCCCTCCATCACAGGGAGGACAGGACTCTGCAGGATCACTGATCCACCTCAACACAGAGACAAACTACAGCATTTCATCCATTTACACACAGCTTCATCAACACTAACTCCACACACTCAGCTTACCAGTGACTGTCAGGTTAACCATGTTACTGATGGTACTCTGATTGGACTCACACCAGTAAACCCCACTGTCCCATGTAAAGAGATCAGTGATTTTACAGGAAGAACTATTCTTTTTTCCCCAGTCGACCCCACACAGAGTCCTGTTTTCCAAGTTTGTGTTTCTCCTCAGAGTCCATCCAGCAGAGCTGTCGTCCTCCTCACAGCTCAGAGACACAGAGTCATAATCAAAGAACTGAGAGCTGCTGGGACTCACAGTCAGACGAGCTGTGAGGGTTAAAATAAAAATTATGTTGATCTTTTTTAAAAATAAAGCCACAAAATTATTTCTACTTTCAGTAGTTTTACATTAGTGACCCCCACTGAAAGAAGGAGTAACAGACTTGATCATTTAACATAATTGGAATAAATAAATGAAAAAAGGTTACTGACCTTGATTTGCTGCACAGCTCAGCACTAAGATCAGAACTGAAGAGAAATAAAACAGTTCACTGAATCACCGAGAGGAAAACAATTTAGTTTTCTAAAGGTAACCAAGGAATATTAAACTCTGGTGTCTCCTTTTATTATGTGGCAACCACATATTAAGAGGAGACACTAGATTGAAGAAAAAGAAGATAGAGATGGATACGATGCACTGTAGAATCCAGGCAACAACATCACCAGAGAAGTGAGGAGAAACAGGACTACACAGTAAAGAGACCTCCAAAAGTACAGCGAGAAGTTTGGATAGACCTGCAATGAGATCAAGATGCAGAGATCCATGCCATTCGTATATAGGTGTTTTTTTTAATGTGCAGGGTAAAGAGGGCGTACCATAAACAAATACAGACAAGAGGGGTTGCATCTGGGTTGTAAAGTATTGAATCTGGGATAGCATTTTATAGGGCAAACACCTCCAAGAACTACAAAGTAATGTCTTGATTTTTTTTCTTTTTTATGCTGCTACTGTGCAAGAAAACTCTGCAGTCCTAAAAATAAAACCTGAGCAGTTAAAGTGTTTTCATCAGAAACAGGAAACTAGATCACCGCACAGCTGCTAGTTTCCTGTTAATCACAGACTTAAAAAAATAGATGCTCCACACAGATTAATGCATCATCTTAGTGTTAAACGCAAACGCAGAACAACTGCGTTTGCGTTTAACACTCATAGTGCTACCTGCTCTACTTCCTGAAATAAGGCTTTTAGTTTTATTTGCTAAAGCTGAAAGTGACTTTTATGCTTTACTTGTATTGAGAATGACTTAATAATCTTGAATTAGAATATTGATTGTTAATTTAAGCTGGCAGCTGTTTCATTGGTGAGACTGGTCTAACCCATTTACCGTAACATCAGAGGAAAGGACACCACACTGCTGCTGCTGCATTACCAAACAAGTTGTCTGCAGGCACTGGCGACATCATACTGCTCAATTCACTCACTGAGACCACAGCCTCACTTCAGGTTTGACAGCATTTCTAGCAGGTAGCGGCAGACAGCTTGAAAGTGAATTGAGGCTGCAGTTTGGGGGAGGTCTCAGAGGGGACTGGCAGCAGGGTGGGTATATCCACAAATACTATCATATGTAGATAAAGAAACAGAAGGGATGAAACTGGTCTCCATAAATGATCTCCAATTCTAAATGGATACTTTATATAACATTTCTTGCTAGTACTGGTTTCAACCATCTTTTGCCTTCTTCATGGCGTAAATTTATTCACCTCAGAGAATTTAGTCTATATTGACAAGATATCATCACACAGTTGCTGAAGACTTGTCAGCTACTTGTCCACAATTCAAAGCTCTCCTTTCACCAAATCCAAAAGGTTCTCTAATGCATGTGGTGCTGTGGCACATCAGCTTTAACTTTCCACATGTTGGGTTGTCAGAAATGTTCTTCTGCACAACTTGGATGCAATAGGTGGTCAATTATACTGAGTTACAGCAATATGATTGGCCATTTGTTGTCGATTCAGTTTTGTTTATATAGCACCAATTTACAATGACATTCACCTCAAAGATTTTGCCTAATATGATTGGGCAGCAAGGTAATATACATCAACACTGGCAAGAACTCATTCTTCACTCATTTAGCCTACTTTTTATTTTATTGCTTATTTATTACTGTATATCTCAAAAATCTAAAAAAGTTGATTCTGTTCATCTGGACGAAGCGTTTTCAGTGGGAGAAACCTTTCGTCGTTCATCCAAGTGACTTCTTCAGTCTCAGCTGACTGCAGGTTTTCCCAATCTTATAAGGTATGACTGAAACTAGCACCACTGACGAACATTGGGCTGTGAAGTCAGTTCAGTGATCATTAATATGCAAATTGTCATGACCATTGATCACTCACAATATTGATCATGTTCGTCCTCAAGATGTTCTAAAGATGAATTCAGTCTGACGTAAATATTTCGTGCCTTCTCCATAATAACTCATCAACAGCAGATGGTTAAAGTACAGAAATGTAAACAGAGAGAATCTACTCACAGAGATAAAGTAGAAATGTTTCCTCCATTGTTGCTCTTAGTAATCTGCTGTTTCTCATCAGCAGTGACAACATATAGTGACCCAGTCCTTCCTCTTCATATATGTCTGTTTCCATATATAAAAGCATGTGTCATAGTCCCTGTTGGGTTATTTTAGGGCTCGCCGTTCTGGTCAGATTGTTGACACCTATGGTGGTAATCAGGATGTTAAATCAACTGTTTGCTCGCTCTTCACCATGCTTAGTTTTCTCTCTCTTTCTCCTTCCTTCTACCAAGTAAGAGCTCAAAATCACATTCAGATTTCTCTGGAATTAAATTATTGTTGTTCAGAGAGAGAGAAAAAACGAAACTAACTTGTGTTTGGGAGCTTGGCGGTCCCTGCTTCTATATCAATCAATAGATCCCCCAAATACACAGACACGAGAGAAATTGATTTGGTTCCACCCATAAAAAGCTCATTTCCTTCGAGATAGTACATGTTTATGCTAGTGCCTGTCCTAATCCCACAACAAATGTACGAACCTTAGGAAATCACAGACAAGTATTTCTTGTCGTTGAAAAAGGTTGCAAATTGTCGTATGTGCCACCAGCTACAGGTTGAGACATAAACCATCTTGTATTCTTCTAATACATAGTTACCCCCCCCCCCCCCTTTTTTTTTTTAAACTCTCCCTGGGTTAAGTGTTTGGCAGAAACAGCAACAGGCAATCATCAGAGCCTGAAAACCATCACACACTTAGGGTAATGGGAACCAATACAAGCCCAGATACCCCAAGTGGCTGCAGCCTAGAGTGAAGCCCAAGCCACAATGGAAACCAGTGTGTCGGACCAGAAACACTCCAGTCAAGACCGAGTGAGAGCCAGACAGCACAACACGATCCCACCCATGTAGCACAGATGACCAGGAAGAAGAGTCCAAACTAATCTCCCTTTTTAGTAAAGTAACTAGTGTATATGTAGTGATAAGCTGGGTTAGCTGCTGCTGATCATTTTCAGAGGTGTTCCTGAGTTCCTGCAGTGACCTGTAAGTCTGTGTTTATTGCAGTGCTGCCTGAGGGCTTCAACACCTTCAGCATTCACAGTCTGCAGCCTGGTCCTTTGTGCACTGGGACGTCTCTGGATTCTCTGAAGATGAATGGGTTAACTTAAAACCTCCCTGAGGTACTTTTTACGTCCAGTAGAGGGAGATGTTGGTTCTGCATGAATGTGAGCAGAAGCTACTCTTCCAAAGTGTCCCGCAAACTCAAGTTTTTAAAGATTTGTTGATTTGTGTATTTATACATCTGCATTTACTTCATGTACTTTTGTTGCCGTCTCAGTCTATTGTTAGTACAGAATACATACATGTTATGTCCTGAGAACTGTCAACAGCAGGACTCAGTAAACTGTTGTCAGATAATGTTAGTCGTGGCAAATGTTAACTGGGTGTCAGGTTCATATTGTTGGACTGTCATTTATGCTTAGAAATATATATTTATATATATTTAGAAATGTATAATCATTTAGAAGTATATAATCATTTGTAGATTGAAAGAGTGTCTCATCCTAGGGGGTCTGTAACAAGTCTGTGTAGTGTGAAGAGGGGAGTGCGTTCACTCCTCTTCAGAGTGTTCTGGCATAGATCACACACCTCCTAGGATCATGAGAGAGGTCGTAACTTCTCTTGCTGATATACGGTATATCAACCCACACACACACATACCTACACTATGCACAGACTGGTACTCTTTGGTCACATGTATATCTATGTAAGACATCATATGTTAATGAACTCATGCATATTCATGTAACCTCAATAAAGAGCAGTGTTACGAGGAAGCAGACGAGAGCAACTGGGGTCAAGCGAAGGATAGGCGCTCATCCAGTTCTCTCCCTTGTGCGCGAGTAACACAAGAACTTTGCCACGTGTTGGGAATATGGAGTACTGACCTCTATAAAACTAAAAACTATAAATGTGCACAGGAGGTGAAATGCCATGAAGTGGTTTTGAGTGGAGCTGAGTATAAAGGCCTGTACTATTAAACAAGCACTGTAAGTACTGCACAGTAGTTTATTGCAGTCAGGGCTCTGTGTGCGGGCAGGCGGAGATGAGGATCCAAATGCAGGACCCGGAGACTGAATTGCAATTCAATACCTCAAGTTTATTGCTGGTGACGAAACAAAACATGAACTGACAAAGAGCACAGTGAACAGAAACACACAAGCAATCACCACACAGCTGCTAGTTTCCTGTTAATCACAGACTTAAAAAAATAGATGCTCCACACAGATTAATGCATCATCTTAGTGTTAAACGCAAACGCAGAACAACTGCGTTTGCGTTTAACACTCATAGTGCTACCTGCTCTACTTCCTGAAATAAGGCTTTTAGTTTTATTTGCTAAAGCTGAAAGTGACTTTTATGCTTTACTTGTATTGAGAATGACTTAATAATCTTGAATTAGAATATTGATTGTTAATTTAAGCTGGCAGCTGTTTCATTGGTGAGACTGGTCTAACCCATTTACCGTAACATCAGAGGAAAGGACACCACACTGCTGCTGCTGCATTACCAAACAAGTTGTCTGCAGGCACTGGCGACATCATACTGCTCAATTCACTCACTGAGACCACAGCCTCACTTCAGGTTTGACAGCATTTCTAGCAGGTAGCGGCAGACAGCTTGAAAGTGAATTGAGGCTGCAGTTTGGGGGAGGTCTCAGAGGGGACTGGCAGCAGGGTGGGTATATCCACAAATACTATCATATGTAGATAAAGAAACAGAAGGGATGAAACTGGTCTCCATAAATGATCTCCAATTCTAAATGGATACTTTATATAACATTTCTTGCTAGTACTGGTTTCAACCATCTTTTGCCTTCTTCATGGCGTAAATTTATTCACCTCAGAGAATTTAGTCTATATTGACAAGATATCATCACACAGTTGCTGAAGACTTGTCAGCTACTTGTCCACAATTCAAAGCTCTCCTTTCACCAAATCCAAAAGGTTCTCTAATGCATGTGGTGCTGTGGCACATCAGCTTTAACTTTCCACATGTTGGGTTGTCAGAAATGTTCTTCTGCACAACTTGGATGCAATAGGTGGTCAATTATACTGAGTTACAGCAATATGATTGGCCATTTGTTGTCGATTCAGTTTTGTTTATATAGCACCAATTTACAATGACATTCACCTCAAAGATTTTGCCTAATATGATTGGGCAGCAAGGTAATATACATCAACACTGGCAAGAACTCATTCTTCACTCATTTAGCCTACTTTTTATTTTATTGCTTATTTATTACTGTATATCTCAAAAATCTAAAAAAGTTGATTCTGTTCATCTGGACGAAGCGTTTTCAGTGGGAGAAACCTTTCGTCGTTCATCCAAGTGACTTCTTCAGTCTCAGCTGACTGCAGGTTTTCCCAATCTTATAAGGTATGACTGAAACTAGCACCACTGACGAACATTGGGCTGTGAAGTCAGTTCAGTGATCATTAATATGCAAATTGTCATGACCATTGATCACTCACAATATTGATCATGTTCGTCCTCAAGATGTTCTAAAGATGAATTCAGTCTGACGTAAATATTTCGTGCCTTCTCCATAATAACTCATCAACAGCAGATGGTTAAAGTACAGAAATGTAAACAGAGAGAATCTACTCACAGAGATAAAGTAGAAATGTTTCCTCCATTGTTGCTCTTAGTAATCTGCTGTTTCTCATCAGCAGTGACAACATATAGTGACCCAGTCCTTCCTCTTCATATATGTCTGTTTCCATATATAAAAGCATGTGTCATAGTCCCTGTTGGGTTATTTTAGGGCTCGCCGTTCTGGTCAGATTGTTGACACCTATGGTGGTAATCAGGATGTTAAATCAACTGTTTGCTCGCTCTTCACCATGCTTAGTTTTCTCTCTCTTTCTCCTTCCTTCTACCAAGTAAGAGCTCAAAATCACATTCAGATTTCTCTGGAATTAAATTATTGTTGTTCAGAGAGAGAGAAAAAACGAAACTAACTTGTGTTTGGGAGCTTGGCGGTCCCTGCTTCTATATCAATCAATAGATCCCCCAAATACACAGACACGAGAGAAATTGATTTGGTTCCACCCATAAAAAGCTCATTTCCTTCGAGATAGTACATGTTTATGCTAGTGCCTGTCCTAATCCCACAACAAATGTACGAACCTTAGGAAATCACAGACAAGTATTTCTTGTCGTTGAAAAAGGTTGCAAATTGTCGTATGTGCCACCAGCTACAGGTTGAGACATAAACCATCTTGTATTCTTCTAATACATAGTTACCCCCCCCCCCCCCTTTTTTTTTTAAACTCTCCCTGGGTTAAGTGTTTGGCAGAAACAGCAACAGGCAATCATCAGAGCCTGAAAACCATCACACACTTAGGGTAATGGGAACCAATACAAGCCCAGATACCCCAAGTGGCTGCAGCCTAGAGTGAAGCCCAAGCCACAATGGAAACCAGTGTGTCGGACCAGAAACACTCCAGTCAAGACCGAGTGAGAGCCAGACAGCACAACACGATCCCACCCATGTAGCACAGATGACCAGGAAGAAGAGTCCAAACTAATCTCCCTTTTTAGTAAAGTAACTAGTGTATATGTAGTGATAAGCTGGGTTAGCTGCTGCTGATCATTTTCAGAGGTGTTCCTGAGTTCCTGCAGTGACCTGTAAGTCTGTGTTTATTGCAGTGCTGCCTGAGGGCTTCAACACCTTCAGCATTCACAGTCTGCAGCCTGGTCCTTTGTGCACTGGGACGTCTCTGGATTCTCTGAAGATGAATGGGTTAACTTAAAACCTCCCTGAGGTACTTTTTACGTCCAGTAGAGGGAGATGTTGGTTCTGCATGAATGTGAGCAGAAGCTACTCTTCCAAAGTGTCCCGCAAACTCAAGTTTTTAAAGATTTGTTGATTTGTGTATTTATACATCTGCATTTACTTCATGTACTTTTGTTGCCGTCTCAGTCTATTGTTAGTACAGAATACATACATGTTATGTCCTGAGAACTGTCAACAGCAGGACTCAGTAAACTGTTGTCAGATAATGTTAGTCGTGGCAAATGTTAACTGGGTGTCAGGTTCATATTGTTGGACTGTCATTTATGCTTAGAAATATATATTTATATATATTTAGAAATGTATAATCATTTAGAAGTATATAATCATTTGTAGATTGAAAGAGTGTCTCATCCTAGGGGGTCTGTAACAAGTCTGTGTAGTGTGAAGAGGGGAGTGCGTTCACTCCTCTTCAGAGTGTTCTGGCATAGATCACACACCTCCTAGGATCATGAGAGAGGTCGTAACTTCTCTTGCTGATATACGGTATATCAACCCACACACACACATACCTACACTATGCACAGACTGGTACTCTTTGGTCACATGTATATCTATGTAAGACATCATATGTTAATGAACTCATGCATATTCATGTAACCTCAATAAAGAGCAGTGTTACGAGGAAGCAGACGAGAGCAACTGGGGTCAAGCGAAGGATAGGCGCTCATCCAGTTCTCTCCCTTGTGCGCGAGTAACACAAGAACTTTGCCACGTGTTGGGAATATGGAGTACTGACCTCTATAAAACTAAAAACTATAAATGTGCACAGGAGGTGAAATGCCATGAAGTGGTTTTGAGTGGAGCTGAGTATAAAGGCCTGTACTATTAAACAAGCACTGTAAGTACTGCACAGTAGTTTATTGCAGTCAGGGCTCTGTGTGCGGGCAGGCGGAGATGAGGATCCAAATGCAGGACCCGGAGACTGAATTGCAATTCAATACCTCAAGTTTATTGCTGGTGACGAAACAAAACATGAACTGACAAAGAGCACAGTGAACAGAAACACACAAGCAAATCTGAGGGTACAACACAACCCTGACACAAAGAAACACGGGGCTTAAATACACTGAGGAAGTCAGGAATGAGAAACAGGAAGGAGACACAGCTGGGAGACATCAGGGTTAACGAGACAGGGGGAGCAAAGCTAGACAATAAAACAGGAGACAAGAAACAGAGACGCAGACTTGACACTGAACTAAACCTTTACTAAACACCAGACACAACCTAAGAACTAATCTCTCACCAAGAATACCTGAAACATAGATTAATAATAATGATCAGCAAAACACCAGAGAATCAGAAAATAATCCATAATGCAAAAACGAACCAAAACATAAGAAACTGAAAATGCTTGGTCAAAATCACCCAGAACCGTGACAATTGTAAAAGCACTTATGTGGATGGAGGTCCCAGGTAATCTCTAGTGAATATGACCCTTTGGGGTGGTTCTGACTCACACTCACCTAACCTCTAATTATATGATTCATTAAGCGTGTTCTGTCTGCAGATCGGAATATTTTTGGTGCTTTTCTACAAAAGCTGTAAAGGAAAACTTGTGTCCTGTTGATGGGATTAACCACCAGTAAAAAAAAAGAAGAAGAAGGCGAGGCTGCCGGACACTGGCGCCACCGGGCCCTCTGACCACCACCAGTAGGCAAACACGGGGTTAGTATCTTACCCAAGGATATTTAGCATGCAGCCAGGAATCGAACCACCGACCTTCTGATTAGTGGCTGACCCGCTCTTCCACCTCAGCTACAGCCACACTGAATGAATACACTGCTGCAGAGCTGGCCCTCCCTAATAGTGAGAGTTAATTCTTAAATGGAAAAATAAATAAATAAAGGCTTCATTTTATTATCAGAAAAAAATGCTGTGTAATGGCTCTCAGAGCCCTGGTGTAGTTTTATTGGCATGATTTTCCTCACTGTAAGAAACACACAGGCAGAGCTGCCACACTGAGACCTGATGACCAACGGCATCAGCTTTCACACTGGCACAAGTCATTTCGCTTTCAGTGCCTGGATTTTGTTTTCTTACATGGATTCAACAGAGCAGGACCAGGATTGTATCCTAGCAACACGCCACTGAACAGTCATGTATTAAAACGACTGTAAAATTAAATATGAGTATAATTAAAATGTTTTAAAATGACATGACAAAATACTCTAAGCAGTGTAGTTCTGCCATCAGTGTTTTATTAGTCTATTCATTTATTGACTCAACACAGCCTTTCACCCACGCCCACTGCATTGTTCCCACTTAACTCCTCCCACTCCTCACAGTCAGAATTTTTAGCTTTCTGAGCACTTTAGTTTTCATTCATCATTTCATTTATCGGAGGGTGAAAATGGTTGTGTTTCTTGGCTGGACTCTGCTCTCTGTGCGCCTGCTGGTTTGTGCCTCTCAAAGTGAGCTGTGGTCTCTACCAATTTTAAAACATCTGGGTTTAATAAGTAAGAAAGGATTTACAACTTTTTTCATTTTTTTTAAAGAAAAATTCTTTCTATTATCTAAGATGTGCAATTAGAATTAAATGCAACTTAAACCTGGAATGGGCGCCTTCAAGATAAAAGTTATGAAAATCAAGTTAAGAAAGTATCAAATATTGAGGGGGAATTCGGGATGTGGATTTTTAACCCTTAGTTGGTGTTCGTGTTTACTTCAAATGTGTTTAAAGATGTTTTCCATTTAGACTTTAAGAGTTACAGAGATTTCTATTCACAGTCCCTCATTTTCAGATGGGGAACTGTCTGTACATGTAGTTTTATGGGCAGGTGAGGTCTGGTTCCCTGTTATTTCATGACAAATGAAGTAGACATATGAGCTGAGGTTGATTCATAGTGTTGAGTATGGACTTCATAGGGAGCTCAGCAGTATTCTCAAAGTCTAGAACAAAGATATGCCTTTAATAATGTTAGTGCAGTCTACGGGGCCATACTTGGCTGAGCTTTAGCCAAATGCTCTGAAACAAATGATTTTTAAAAACTATTTTTAAACTATGCAACGTAAGAGTTTCTCACGGTGAAGAAGATGAAGAAATGGGACAGTCATCTAGTGATGGTGAGATGAAGCCTCATGATGAACTGAAGCTTTCCACCCAATTGGTCGACTCATGGTTCGAAGCATTGTGATGATTCATTTGCTCTACTGCGCCATCAAGTGGACAATTCAAGTGAAGCGGGCTCTGTGATTATAATGATGTGTAAACCTCTAAACTGAATAAATAAATTGTTTTCTTGGTTATTTATCCCGAATATTGTCTCAGTATGTGTGATACAAAAGAGAAAGTGGAAACTATCAGGACAGAGTTTTGGTATGATTGTGTAACTGTCAGCCTCAGACAGTCAGTCAATACTATAATTCAGATCATAGATCAGTATATTTGCATATTTGTATAACTATAAAAAGAAAGCTGACACTTTCGAGACTTTATCTAATGTGTAAGCATCACAGCAGATGCCTTTGTGTCAACATAGCTGAGGCTGAAACAGAAAAACGATTTTATAAAAATATTCAGCAGTAGATCAAAACCGAAAGAAAACCATTAATCAACAAATGAACATTACCTGATGCTGCTGAATTGAAGCAGAGCGAATTACAGAGGTTTTATTAGAGACACACCTTAGCGTTTTGCAATTTTGCATAATGTTAAAAAGTTTAAATTATTTTAGTAGCCTATTGAACGGCAGAAATTAGGTTTTCTTTTCGGAAGTATTTAAATGGGAAAGAACAGCGGCTGACAAACAACGGAGGTCTTATGCGTAACAAACAAGCGAATAATGCAGAAAACAGATTTTTAGATGGGAAACTGTTCTTGAAGTATACTGTGTGTGTGTGTGTGTGTGTGTGTGTGAGAGAGAGAGAGAGAGAGAGAAAGCTGTGCATGAAGTGTGATTTTATCCTGGTGAAAGCAAAACAGCAAAAGTCAGAGGAAATTCATGACGATGTTTGCTGCTGGTTCGGTCAATATTGTTTGAAGAGAAATAAAACCTGCAGCTTCAGAATCAGCGCAAAAAAAGGCGTAAACACGAAGCACGGACCCGCCGACGGATTAGAATCAGCGAGCTGTCGGCTTTCAGCCCCGACCGTGTCCGTGCTGTCTGGTGAGAAAGGCGACATCTCACTGATTCTGATGCGTCAGCGGTGTGCGCCTTGTGTTTATGTCTTTGTGCAGAATCGGTGTACCTGCTCTCATTTACTGTTCTAGCTGTTTGGTGGTGGTTGAAATGTAGTAATATTTATATTAAAAAATCGATTCGGGATTTTAATGAATCGATATCACGTTATCCAAGCTGGAATCGATTTTAATCGATAATCAAAACCTTCGTAGTACCTGTGTAATCATGCTTATGTACATCTGGATAATGAGACAAACTGTGTGGTGCTTCACTTTTTAATAAACTAAAAGACAGAAATCAGATTATAGGATGTGTAGTGTTGTTTATTTATATTATGGTGCTTATCATTTGTGATATTTATTACTGTGTGCATACTTTATTAGGAGAGATAAAATAAAATAAAAAATCTCTTCCTTGCTGGTTCCATCGAAGAAGAAATGCTCAAGTAACTATGTAACACGTACGTAATCCAATTCCACAACACAGTGTGATGGGAATCAGCTGTGTTTTGCTGCCCATTTTATTTCGAATCTGGCGCAAACCGGTGAACCAGTCCCTGAATCAGTCACGTGGTACGGACTGCCCGCGAGGCCTCGAACGTCACTGCATACGTAATTAAAGCAAGCCTCGGTAGGCGCTTCACAAAAACGCCCCCGAGATTACCCAACTCACGATTCGACGCTTCGACACACAGGACGCATCACTACAGTCATCAGCAGCAAAATTAATCATCTAATTTCAGCCCCACAGGGTAGCTTTTTGGGTGAATACAGACAGACACGCAAACAAGCAGCAGCTGAATGTGGTCGTCATGATCTCCAGGTCTTGGAACCAGGGTTTTTAACTTTAGGTTGTTTAGGGTTTGTCTGCGTTTATAGTTTTAAATTAAATTCAGTAAAGCTGTGTCTTGCTCTCAGATGGATTTATGACTGTACATGGTTAATATCTGATATTTAGCTTTCAGTGTGGCGTGTATTCCCATACACTCGAAATGTGAGGGCTAAGTTGCTGGGTCTTTTGGGTAAGCCATCATAGATAATTTAGCTCTCAGAAGATAAATTGTTGACTAATTTGTTAATTAATCTAACATGTGGCAAATCACTGAAATAAAGTTCAGTGCATAGTTGATATCAATTGTCATGTTCATGTCAACGCCTTGATAAATAATGCTCAAAAAATATACATTTCTTGTGCTGTGATATTATGTCACAGGAGTGTAAATCTGTAAACCCTCAGAGTCACATGATCAGTAACACATGTGAATGGCAGCCACACATGATTCCCACTTTTCTGTTTTAAATTAAACCCTGTTTTAAATTCATGATGGTACACGTGCATTGTAGCCTCTGTCGTGGTTTGAATTTTTGAGGAAGAGACATACGACTGAAAGTCCATAGTGGGTCAACACAAATGATTTTATTAAAACACATATATGTGGTGAAGATGGGCTCTGCAAAACATCAGCTTCGATCTCCCGCCTGACAATAGGTGGGTGTGATATTTATACTTATGATGACCAGTAACTCGTGTCACCGCAGATGAAAAACAACATGCCTGTTCCAGTATTTCCATTTCAGGAGATATTCTAAAACAGAACAGTTCCTTTCTCAGTTCCTCCACCGCCTCCCATATGTATCCTGTTATTACACTTTTCTACACTTACACAACATTTGCAATCAGTTTACCCAGACAGACTATGTGTCTGTGTTGTTAACCTAAGTGCATGACCTCCCTCTACGTCATCTGTTACCAGGCAAACATCCATAGCACAGGGCACACAGCCTTTATTTCCTCTCTTAAACAATCATGTATAATATGTGTTAAATTGTATATATTTATAAGCAATTCTTTCAGCTTGAACTTTGCTCCATTGATCAGTCGAACTCGCGCCGGCTGTAGCTTCAAACCATTAATTAACTTCAGCTCTTTAATAAGCACAACAAGGCAATATATATGCGTATATAAGATCATAACGTAGTTGTACTAACACCTGAAATACAGACTTTAATATAACATCAACAGTTTCAATAAATGTGTCAATGAAATGATAACAATGATAAATCATAAGTGACGCAACAGTAATAATAATGATTATGCATAGTAAAATAATATTTCATCCCGATACCTCTTACAACGTCACTTCACTTTACTTTACAATTACTTATTTTCAAAAGTAATTAGTTTCTTAGTTACTTTTTAAAAACATGATTTACAACCTGAATAGGTGATAAAGTGATAGATCTTCTACTCTTCTACTTTCTGCCTAATCCATCATATAAAATCTAATCAAATGGAAAATTTTCTTTTTAACATTTATTTTATTAGTTTTGCTCTTTTAACTTCATGCATCAAGCAAAAATTTTATTATATGCAACATTCTCTGACTGGAGGAAATTAATTTAACATTTAAACCTATTTTCTGCACATTCCAGCACATAAAATTTACACTCACTCTTTCAAATAGATGCAATTAAAACACAGCAGAAAATAAATAAAATCAAAGTCTAGCGGTCCTGTTGCTCTATTTTCACCTGTAAAGCAGGAGTGCCGTAGGCAGAGGTGTGCCCTGGTGCAGGTGTGCTGCAGCGTCAGTGGAAAAATCTGCGAGTTCCTCTGTGAGTTTCCCATTACGTCGTAGCGCACTCGGTGCTTGCTTGGAAGTTTAGGGTTTTTTCGCTGTAAAAAGAAGTTTTCTTCCCACGCACAACGGACACTAATGTTTTTGTCACTTTTTATGGAATCAAACTCAAAGTAAGGTCAGTACTTCCACGCTTTAAACACTGCATTCTCATTCTTTCTCCCTGTCCTATCCCCCAGTAATGTCTGTCCCGTTTGTAGCAACCGAAAATAAAATAAATTCATAATTATAATAAAGGTCAATCAAATGGACCAATATGGCAAGGCCATGATGATCCACTTGGTAAAATAAATCCGCTTGGCATCTTTCTTGGCCTTAAGACAACTATTCTGATGGCTAAAGATCCAAACGGGACACAAAAAAAGGAAAAAAAAAAAAAAAGATACCAATATAGCTAATGTTATTCATTTACAGCCATATTTCGATGACTGAAGAGTGACAGCTTACCTGGCAAGCCAGGCAAACCATCGCGACCAGGTCCTCCAGGTGGTCCTGGGGTTCCAACAGGACCTGGAAGACCTTGAAAACCTGGAGCTCCTGGGTCTCCTGGTGGGTCTGGGATGTCTAGACCTGGAGGGCCAGGGTCTCCTTTTGGACCATCTGATCCTGGCAGCCCTGTAAATATGATTATTATGACTGTCCTCTTTTCCTTTAGGAACAACATTTGAACTGTCAGGTTAACAATAATTTGAACGTTTTTACTCTCCACTCCCCTGGGCGGTCAAGATTTTGAGGGGTTGTCCTGGTTCCCACTTCTACAACATTGGAAACAGTGCTTCTGGATTTGCAAAGTAGGAAGGAGTGGTTCAGCTCCAGGGTTTATATACATAGAGTTTGCTCTATGTGTGCTTTTGGGTATATGACCACACCCCTAACCTGTGGGAAGCATTTTGGAAGAATAAAGTATTGGCGCCCAATGTTACAAGCTATTCGGTCCCTTTGTTCTAATAATCAGGGTTTGGGTCATATTGTAAGTTAGACTTACAGTCCAACATTCACCAGACTGGAGAATGTTGGATCCTCTGGGCACAGCCAAGGAGCAGAGTGTTTCTGATTCTATGGCTTCAGAAACACCACCGATCAGTGAACTCCATCTTGCACCAGAGTGATTTGTAATAGTGGCTAGGATGAGAATTATTTCTTTCAAGTCTGAGGCCATGTAGAAGCTCAGCTGTACAGTAGATTCGCTACTTCTGGCTGGCAGTGAGTTACTGCTCCAAGTAAAGGGGTTCAAGAATTCTGGGTTGCGTTCGAGAGTGGAGGAAACTCTAAGCTAAAGACCGACAGATAGACCAATGTGACGTCCGGTTGTCAGAGCTGAGCCTGAAAGTGAAGTAGTCAAATTATAAAAATAGGGTTGAGCAATGTTCCTGCTCTGGTTATCTGCCTGGGATAACTACTAAAATCCACCTGGATGAGGTGTCTCTTGCATATCCTACTAGCAGGAGAGCCCAGAGACAGAGCCATAAAGATCAGATTATGTCTAACAGCTTAAACTGCTGACGGTAGAATGGATATTCTGTAATGCTGAGTTTTCTCTTTTCAGTCAAACCTTATGTGACTTACCTGGTGGTCCCATTGGGCCCGGAGGTCCTGGGAGACCTGGTGGGCCCGTTCCACCAAAAGAGGGGGGTCCAGGGGGGCCACGAGATCCAGGCGTACCTGGTGTACCAGGCTCACCTGCACAGAAAGAGGATAAAGTGTCAGCTCAAAGTTCTGGCTTGGCATCATTTTGTTCTAAAACAATCACACAATCTAAAGAGTACCTTTGAATCCTGGAGCTCCATCAGCTCCAAGCCAACCCGGACAAACCGGGGTTACCAGGGAAACCAGGATCTCCCTTAGGCCCAATGGATTCTTTAGGGCCCGGTGCACCCGTTAAACCAGGAGCACCAGGAAGTCCAAGACCAGGTTCACCCTGTCACATATATAACCAAAGAGAGCGTCAGGCACACAGGGAGGGACAAAGAGTACAGTTTAGGACAGTTTAGTACCAACGCCCGGGAGTCCTGGAGGAGGAAAGAAGTGAGTGTGAGATGAAGAACAATGATACAAAAAGCAGAGAGTATGTAAGGAAGTACTCAGAAGAAGTTGTTAAAGAGAAGAAAATGTAAATAGAAGTAGACAAAGGAAGACAAAAAAGCAGAGGTAGAAAGAGCAAAGGAAGACAGATAGAGAATAGTTTATCGCTATCTTTGCCTTTTGGTCCTGGAGGTCCTGGCAGTCCAATGCCTGGGATTCCGGGTTCACCCTTCGCTCCCGATAAACCGGGAAAACCAGGCTGTCCAGGCTGACCTGGTACACCTGACAAAGGGAAATGACCAAATTAGGCAATCAGGCAGCATGTACGTTACTTTAGATACTGTGAATGGAAAGTATATTATTTTACAACAAAATAGTGACTCATGTACCTGGTGAACCAGGCTGCCCAGGCTCGCCATCCCGACCTCTTTCTCCAAAGGAAAAAAAAGAAAGAAAAGAAAAAAAAACAAAAAAACCCCCCCACTGCATTCTCATACTCTCTCCCGCACTCCATATATTATCCATTGTTGATCTGCACACAGCTGTTGCCACGAACGTCACTGTCATGAGACCCTCTCGCAAAAAAATGTCACGCTTTTAGTAACGCAGTAACGCAGCGTGCTTACGGGAAAGTAACGGTAATCTGTCTATGAATAACTTTTGTGAGACTCTATCTGAAATTTAAATGAGCTTCTCTGCCTTAAGAAACTCTTCACACTCTTCCTCAGCATAGAAGAAACTTTTAAGGGCTATGGAAAAGAAAATTCACCAGTTAAACTAGTAAACTTTTCTGGAATTCACCTTTGAAGTTAAAGGGAAATTCTCAGCAGAAGAGTTCTGGTGTCTGCTGTAGAAGTGAACATTTGTACTTTAACCTCTCTGCTCTGTATAGTTTCTCTTTCAGACCAGGAAAACGTCACAGCTGAGTCTGGACAGAACGTCACGCTGCAATGTCGAACTCCAAACAACATCCAGACTGTGGAGTGGAGCAGAGCTGACCTGGGAGATGAATATGTTTTTTTGTATCGGGATGGGAGGAAAACTTTAGTGCACCAGCATCCATCTTTTAAGGACCGGGTGGATCTACAGGAGAAACAGATGAAGGATGGAGACGTGTCTTTGATTCTGAACAATGTGACGATTAATGACACTGGAACATACGAGTGTCGTGTGAAGGCAAACAAAAAAAAACGCAGGAAGAGAGCTAATCTGAAGACTGACCCCATCTGCACCTTCAGCCTGAGAGTTGTTGATCCTCCAGGTGAGTGAATAGAGTTGAGTGTGTGTGTGATCAGAGGTGAAGCTGCTTCCTGGTTGTTGATGTTTGTTTCTAAAGATGTTGTTGATGAGACTTTGTAGAAAGCAGCTGGTCTGAGTGATGTGATCAGAGTGCAGTAGATAATGTCTGACAGCAGTTTGAAGAGGAAATGGATTCTGTTCTGTTCTTCACTCATCACCTACCTGACAGCTGACACCTCACACCTGTTTCTCACCTGCATGTCCAACAGGAGGACCAGAGAAGGATGAACCTGTTGGACTGATAGTTGGCCTGTTAGTTTCCTGTGTCCTCATTGTTGCTGCTGTTGTTGGCTTTGTGATCTACAGAAAGTATAAAGGATAAAAGAGTCAGGCTTCACACTAACCTACTGATGATCTGCAGCACATCCAAATATCTCAGACGTCTGAACAGCTAAACTTTGAGTCTCCTGCTGCTGTCTCGACTTCCAAGTGATGTCAGTGAACAGGGGGACAGACACCAGGGACCTCACAAGGAAATTAATTATGAAGTGTCACCATAAAATGTTATTCTGTCTTATCTCTGGGTATGGAGATGATGGAAAGTCTTTGTGAGGAACGCAGAGTAAAGAAAATCTAAAAGAAAACAGAGAATTCTGCTGATTCAACAGTTATTGTCTGATTTTGCTGCATCCAGCTTACACAGTAAAATTAGACTTGCCGTTGTTCATAAGTTCCAGTTTTAACAAAAACATGGTGCTTCTGTTTATTACTAATGTTATGGCTGCAGATTAGTGTCTCACACTTGAACTCAGCACTTTATCAGGAAATTGCTTTAGTTTGTCAGTAGATCAAGTGTGAAGTGAAATTAATTTGACTGATTCAACGGTCATTCTTGGAGGTTGTTCAGCAGCGTAAATGTGACCTAAAAGGAGACCAGAATCAAATGTAAAAACATTTATACATACATGCACATATACATGCGCACTCATGTGAAAATGTGATGCTCAGTTTTCACTGCTGTAACCTTCGAGCTGGGCTCGATTTATGCTTGCACGTGTGAAATGTATTCCCACATGAATCTATGTCGGCCTTCAGCAAATGTTACCATGTTGAGTAAAATAAAATAAGAGCTGCTTCCCTGATACTTTAAACTGTGACTGTAAGATTGACACAACTTGCTAAACCATTAATCCCACTTTTGAACTTTATAGCAAGACCACAATGGTGCAAAAAACAAAAAACAATATCCAAACATAATATAATAAATAAGGGTGGAAGGGCTTTATAGTCATTATCCTTATAATCTTTATTTATGGTGCACTACTCATCTGAAACACTCGTCATCACAGCATTTCTGGTTTTCAGCTTTGTTTTTTCTTAAGAGGATCTTTGTGTATTTACCTTTTGTTTATATTTTGTGTATTTTTTTGAATGTCAAGCAGTCGTTTCATTGTGACACTTCTATTTATCTCTGCTATAAAAATCAAGTATACAATCAGGCTTCGTGTCCGTTTTCACACAGAATAAAGTCCTGAAGTATTTCTGTTGTTTGCCAGTCTTTTTCTTTCAGGCGGACTTTAACTCATCACCCTGTGACTCATCCAGCATCTGTGTGGCAGGGTGACAAATCAGCTCTAGCACAGACTGGACTGCCGGCTCTGTCCGCAGTTAATGACTAAATCCCTGTCATAAACTGCACACAGTGCAAAAAATCTTTTATTATAATTTGTCTCAGTGTAAAGAGGGGGAAATACATCCCTTTTAAATTCAAAATATTTTTGTCTTAACATCGGGAGGAAGAAACCTCTCCTGGGCCTTTCTGGATGGAGATTGCGTGTTCTTCCTGTCTAGGCTCTCAGTTGTCGTTAGTGGGGTTAGGTGAACTGGTGATCTAAATTGCCCACAGGTGTGAACATGAGTGTGTGGTTGTCTGTCTCTCTGCATCAGCCCCGTGTCAAGCTGGTGACCTGTCTAGACTGTATCCTGTAGAATCTGGGTTAAGGTATATCTGCCGTAATGGTTGCTTTGCTCACCACTGCAACCAGTCTGACAGTCTACATGTCTGTCTGGTATAGATGAGATCCAGCTGTATCTGTTCCTTGGGATTTTACTCTAAAAAAAGAAATCGCTGGAAATTTTTCCAAACTCCAAGAGAGCAAATTGGAATCAGGCTCCATAGCATGCATCTGTGAACAAGAGAGGGAGCTCTGCTTTAAAAGAGACCGTGATGGATGGATGGACAAGCTTCATATCAGTAAATCAGTGTTGACATATAAAATAGGAAATAAAATATTCTGTGTCTGTCTGCGTCGGCCAGAAGACAAAAGACAGAGTTTTAATGTGATCCCTTTAGAGCCTGAACCATGGCTGGATTGTGTTCATTGAACCTTATAACAAGTTAAAAATAATAGTCATAAAATTTCCAGATATGAGTTTCAAATAGGATCATCTGCAATCTTTTGTGCATGGTATTGCTCAGTTCATCTTAGACAAACAAAAACATATACAGGCAGGGCTGGTGTTAATAAACAACACTGGTGATGTACAAGTCTAAGAAATAAACTCGCTCATCAAATATTATGTGTCTGGTGTCACATTTGGCATCCTTGAACAACCGAAATATTTTTAGGAATGTGTGGGAGCTATTTCTGTAGTCCTCCTCCCTGTGTGATTCACACATTTCAGCTGTGTTTCAGTCCTCTTTCCTGTGTCACAACCAAAAACATCATTTGTGGGAACACAAAGAAATGTTTGATGAGAAGGAGAAAGAATTGCAGGGGAAGTGATATATATGGAGCGGTGATAGGGAAAAGGCTCTGGGGAATCCAGGGAGGGGAAAAAAAAAAAAAAACAAAAAAAAAAACACTTGCTGTTCTTCAGGCACTCTCACGATCAGTGTCTCTCCAAACACTCACAAAACAGGAATGCCCCTCGGGGAACACAAGAAGAAGGAATGCGCTGAGATGCCCGAGTAGACTTGCTCAGAAGTGGGCTGCAGTGATGCGAGTCGCACAAAACAATCCAGCGATGTATAGTAGTTACTCCCTGCACTAATGAGGCCCAGGTGGGCCGAGGTCGTGAACCTGCCGTGAGAGAGAGAAAACTACTGATCAGTGACCTGCTGATCCTCTGGGCCGTGACATATTTATATGTTTGAAGCTTGGGAATTTCACTCAGCAAATATATCAAAAAGGTACTAATTACCAACAAGGTCGATTAAACTTCAGAGATGTTGTTCAGGTCATACAAATGGTTTCCTGACAATTGCAAGCGTTAAATTGCACCGTGAGCCACACACAGCCAGCTTTAATGACTGCCAGATAAGGGAAATTCCTTTTTTCTGTCACTGTACAGAAGTTTCACTGCACTTTTAAACCTAATATGAGAAGAAAAGAAGTTAAAACTTAAGTTTGACACCTCTGTTTTAGAGCTGTCGAGGTCCTGGGTCACTGGAAAAGAGTTTTGAGTTTGTTGTTATTATTTTTTTCCATTTTGTATTCGTTTTTAGGGTTCAAGTCTTGTGTTTAGTTTTTCTATTATCCCTACCTGTGTCCTCTCCCGGTATTCTGTTCGTGTCCCCGTTTGTGTCGTTTGTGTTTTCTGTTTGACTTTGAAGGTTTGTGTCTCGTCTTGTGACTGATGACACAAAGTTTGAAACTTTCTGGGTCACCAGAGATTGAAGTCAGTTATGTCTGTTTCATTTCTTTTTTTTTTTACATGTTTAAAGCACAATTTTTATTGCTTTCTTTTTAAGAAGCCAAGCTGCGCTCATCACACACAAGCAAAAGCTACTGAGCTAAAGCTAAAATTGAAATTGAAATTTATATTTACTTTATATTCTTTTTTTTCTGTTCACACATTTTTTTTTCTTGAGTAAAGATCCGTTCATTTTTCTCCTTTCTTTGTAATGTCATTCAGTGTCCTTTCTAATAGTGTCTCCATGTCTGCTTACATTTAAATCTGGAAAGCAAAAAGTATTTTTACTGTTTTTTTGTTGTGATAACCATACAAATGAAAGGTTTTGTTTTTCTTATTTCTTCACAGAATCACTTCAGTGAAGGCTGTGCAAAGCAGTCACTGCTGTACATCTCCATGTATGGTAGTTAATGCGTCAACGAACTCAAATTGTCCATTGCAAACTGAAGCACTGTGATCAGAGATAAGAAGTCAATTGGAATAAGAAAAACGTGGAAACCCTAAACAGATCTGAATAGAAAATAACCCACATTGCAGGAAATCCAAAACGTGATTTGCAAAACCAAAGCCTTAGCTTCCAGCTCCAAGTTTAATACCGTATAAAATGTTTATAGATAGGAAATGGTTTCTTCATAATCACTCAATTTAGGACAATCTCCCTGCTTAGAATGTAATTCTAAGATTTAGAATGTAAAATATTTTTTCCTGTGCTCACAATAAGGCACCCTTATGATGCAAAAGTACTGTATTTATTTATCCATCCAGAAAGTCTGTAATAATTAGCCAACTGTTGGTTTAGGTGAACCAACCAGATGAACTAGATTCCAGTCAACAGCAAGAGTTCATAGACGATGTAAACCGTAGCCATCACAGGCACTCAGATAAGCATGTCCTTAAGGTTAGGGAAAATCAAGAATATTGTATCTTTTCAGTTCTTAACCCTTGTGTGGTGTTCATATTTTTGTTACTCAGCCAGTGTTCATGGGTCTGGTGGACCCGCTAGAGTTTTGGCTTTCCAAATTAACTCTATCAAACAATTTTATGTTAAATTACTCAACAGATGTTTACTTCATCCCAATTACAAGCCATATGAACAGCAAACATGGTTAATTTTTTCCCTTTACCTTTGTTAGATCACATTTATGAATTAATGTGCTTCTCGTTTTTTTTTATTTTTTTATAAAATGTTATAAAAAAATAAATCAGTTATAATCAAGTGAAGTGAGTGGAAAGACACAACACATTTACACGTGAAGCAATATGTTTCACAACTAAATGGGATCAGCTGCTCATCAATGGTGACATTAGGCCCAGGGTTGTAAAACAGGGGGAGGTGGTGCACACACTTATCCCACACTGTCCTGATGGCAGCTAGCTTGTCTCTCTGCCGTCGAGCTGGTCTGTCATCTCGGTTATCAAAACGGATAATCCTGGAAATTTTGTTGAAGTTTTCCAGAGACATTGATGCATGGAAAGGTTTGTGCCGGTTTCTGCATCCCACAAGATTCTGTGGATTCATCTTTGGACCTGAAAACTCCTGCAAGGATAAGAACCCCAAAGTAGGCCTGTAGATCAATTTGGTCCATCTCCTTCCACCTCTCCAAAAACACACCTTCATTCTAGATTACTGCAAACTAGAGATGGACCGATCCGATATTACGTATCGGTATGCAAATCGGTATCGTGCTGCAATCGGTATCGGTCTGCAAACCAGACCAGAATCATTTTCTGGATGGAATCTGTGATGAAAAGCTCAAATGAAGACTTGATGTCCTGCACATGAGTAACTGTCAGCCGTGTTGGCCCTGGCTTATCACAGTAACAGCTCTGCAGGGTGGCTCATTTCTTGGGCAAGAAGACCATTCAATTTCACCAGTTATTGACATCCATATTTCTTCACTTGCTGTCTGGTGGGCTTGTTCTGGTCCTGGAGCTGGCTGCTGATGGGGTACTCGTCTTTGTTTTGTTACTAAACTGTGCTCAACCTCATCCTCTTCTTCAAAGTCACTGTCAGACTCTGAATTTTCAGAAATGTGAAATATTCCGAAACCTCTTTGTCAACATCATCATCCGCAGCTCCTCTCTCTTCCAAAATCAATTGGATGGCCCTCGCAGCAGATAATCTTTTGCCATCTTGATCAGTCGTGATAAAGAACCACACTGGCAAAGTCTTATTTATAGTATTATGCCCCTAATTTGCAGGTGGGACAGGGTATGAGAAAATAAAATTTGGATCCCTCAAGAAAGAGGGTAAAATGTGCGGGAATGTCAGAGCAGACGGTGTTGGTAGTTGAATTTTCAACAATGTTGCAACTTTGTGCGAGAGCAGGAGGGGAAGAAAACACTATCAGCAACACCAGAAAGGAGGAAGACAGAGTGTGGGAACACAGGACCTACACTTTCAACACTTTTATTAGACCTGGGTCCAGTGGACCCGAACACCTTGTATGTAATGTAAATGCGTGGGGGGAGGTACAGTATGAGGTCATTGAAAATTAGTCCGGATTTATGTTCTTCACAGAAAATAAGCCAAAGCCAATGAATTTCAGGTTGAAAAAATAATTAATTGTTTAATTTTTCTTTTGGAAAAAACTGAAAACGGGTCTCACAGACCCGAACACCATACAAGGGTTAAATACCGAAGTTCTTGAACAGTCCTAAATTAGGACAAAAAAATCCCCCAAACAACAACAACAAACTGCTTCAGAGAACTTTGAGTTTCTCCGACTTGCTAAGTTTGTCTACATTGTGTCTCAACATCCACTTGAAGTAAGTAGTCTGTGTCTTTCATCTGCTATGAAAGAATTTCCGTCCTTCCATCATCTTTTCTGACCCATCCAATTCAATACTGCCTATCCCTGTTTCATTTGTAAAACTGATATACTTTCTACTTAAGACTCAGCAAGTTACATTTTAAAGGTCAAAGTCAGCAACAGTAAAAAGGAAAACAAAGACAAAAAGGAGAAGCAGCAACACCTTTGTAGTGTGGCTCAGAGAAGCAGTAGTAGTGGTGCAGTAGAGCTATGAGCAACGCACCGAGGCCCAAACGTCTGATAAAAAAATCATTAGCTGATTCGGAGAAGAGTCAGGAAACACAGGGCTGGATCAGAACAGTAAAGTTCACACAGTATTTTTCAAGTATTTTTCCTGGAAACAAATGGGCATGTTGATCATTTTGGGGGGGAAAAAAAACTAACAAAAACTTGCAGTGAAACACATGTTACAGGTTGCTCCAGTGGTGTGATGTTGACTCATACTGAGCAATGTTAAATACATTGTATTTGTGTCATCTCACGTCTTGTTTTCTGTATTTGTTTTCTCTTGTTCATTAACTAACTAGTTTGGTCAACTTTGTTGCTTTTAAATGTGCTATAGAAATATAATTGACATTGACTGATACAACACTGGTCTGCCCAGCTATTGGTTGGTAAATTTATTTATGTAGTGTTCTCTTTGCCCGACTCTCCCCCAGTTCAGTCCATGGTAAATGAACTGTGAACTCACAGAATGCAGGCTGCATAAACCATATTTTACTCTCTCCTAACACTCAAAGCACTTTGCACTCCAAGCTGTAACAGCAGACACTTTTAACATCTGCGTTATTTGACACACGGCGCTGCTTTACAATTATTCAGAAAAAACAAAGAAAAACAAAAACTTCTAGATAATCTTGGTGTAAAGTCGACTTCCACATGGCTGGAAAACAAAGGCCTCCAAAAAGCAACTCTTGTTTACTTAATCCCAAAGAAGACAAGAATGGCATTTTGTCCTTGTTTATAGCCAGATGTTGTCCATCTTGCGTTCTGGTTCTTGTTTGTGCTGTGATTTTTTTCATGATCATCTACTAAACTAAAACAAACTTTTTACTTTGATTTAACAGCATGAATGGCTGTTTGCTTCTCTGTAGTGAGCCTGCGATACACTGATCAAACACATCTTAACTACATGGGAGAGAAATGATTGTGAAATTTTCCATCTGTTCCCTCTCTCAGAGAAACATTATTCTCTTACAGTGTTTTCCTTCCTTTAACTAAAGGTCAAAGGTCAAGTGAAGGCCTGCATGTGCTTTGCAAACCTTTGTTACTTTGGTCCCAGCTCTCTGCAGGTCATTCACCAGGTCCCCCCGTGTGGTTCTGGGATCTTTGCTCACCGTTCTCATGATCATTTTGACCCCACGCAATGAGATCTTGCGTGGAGCCCCAGATCGAGGGAGATTATCAGTGGTCTTGTATGTCTTCCATTTTCTGATGATTGCTCCCACAGTTGATTTTTTCACACCAAGCTGCTTGCCTATTGTAGATTCACTCTTCCCAGTCTGGTGCAGGTCTACAATACTTTTCCTGGTGTCCTTCGAAAGCTCTTTGGTCTTGGCCATGGCGGAGTTTGGAGTCTGACTGTTTGAGGCTGTGGACAGGTGTCTTTTATACAGATGATGAGTTCAAACAGGTGCCATTCATACAGGTAACGAGTGGGGGACAGAAAAGCTTCTTACAGAAGACGTTACAGGTCTGTGAGAGCCAGAGATTTTCCTTGTTTGAGGTGACCAAATACTTATTTTCCACCCTGATTTACGAATAAATTCTTTACAAATCCTACCATGTGGATTCATGGATTTTTTTTTTCACATTCTGTCTCTCACAGTTGAAGTGTACCTCTGGTGCAAATTACTGACCTCTGTCATCATTTTAGGTGGGGGAACTTGCACAATCGGTGGCTGACTAAATACTTTTTTGCCCCACTATATGTGTACACATATACATATATGTATATATATATATATATATATATATATATATATGTATTAATTATGCTGCAATAGGTGTAGGCTGCTGGGGAATTCCCATGATGTATTGAGTGTTTTTTATTCAGTCACCTTTCTCACCCACTATTTATTAATAGACCTCGCTGCATTGAATCGTACTTGTTATCTCTGTCTCTCTTTCACAGCATGACTTTATCCTGTTTTCCTTCTCTCACCCAAACTGCTCACAGCTGATGGCCGCCCCTCTCTGCGCCTGGTTCTGCTGGAACTTTCTTCCTATTGATTTTTATTATATTTATGTTATTATTTTATTCTAATTTTTGAGTTCAAGAGAATAATGGGACTCTACTTAAAATCATATTTGTATGCAGAAACTGAATAAGTAACTGAAGTAATTAAATATTTTTTTGTATTTACATGAATATCTGAAGAAAATATTTCTGATTATTTATAGACAGTCTTTGCTTTAATTCACTTACTACATTAATTTACTATTATAGAGCAGGTATTGGGATCACCTTATAAGAGCATAGAGTGATGGGATATGTGAGTAATCAAACCATGCACTAACATGAACATGTAGTAACTTGGAGGAAATGAGCACACAAGCTTTATATGGGAGGACAAATGAGATTGGACTTACCTCAGGGAGAAAAGAAAACTTGATGACATGTGACCCCCAAATCAGGTCTGAGGTCACTAAAAGGCCATAGATATATGATGTGTATCTGTAAGCATTAGTGTGTGCATGTAAATGTGTGTGGGTGTTGGTAGCTTGCAGAGAGCTTTATAAAGGGAGATTAAAGGTACCAGGATACAACGGTGTTCCAAAAATCAGATGACAGAAATAAAAACGCAAATGAATCTTTGATTCATGAAGCTCCACACAAAACAGACTGTCAGTCACCTCCTGAGCCACAACCGCTTTGTGGTTCATGGTTCGATTGCTGGCTGCTGCAGTTTGCATACCACAGTATCTTTTTGCGAGATACAGGAGGACCTGAAGTAGCTCTGCGGTGTTCATCAGGGTGTGAAGGAGTGGGTGTGAGAATGAATAGGTGAAATGATCCAACAAGAACTGTGAGCACTTAAATAACCCAATGGGAGGGCGTTACACCCCAGGAAAGATTTCTCTAGCCAATGTACGTGTTGCACTGGCTACCAAAGCCCACAGACTCGTTATTAACGGCAGAGGTGAGACAGGAAGTTTACAAATCAAAATTTATTAAGAGGAACTACTAAAGACATATAACTATAAAATCAGGAAGGCACCTAGGGTAGCAGGGTTGAGACGGCAAAATAGTTAATTAAAACACTTTATTAACAAACGATGATTAAAATGACCAGACTCCCTCCCACGATGCTACACTAAAACAATCACAGCATGATAAAAGAATAACTAAACAAAATAGTGGAGACCGGCCACTTGAGGAGGCAACCTACGGGGAGGAGTGCCCAAGGGTGCCACCAATTACTCACCCGTGTAACTTCACTGCAGACCTCACTGTCACTCACACTGAACTCTTAATGGTGCAATCTACCTATGCCCGGTGTGTACACTCTCATGCATCGGGAAGGGGATTCCACCTCACGTGCCTAGCCCATCAGCAAGCGGCCGCACCTCCACTAAAGCAATAAAACAAAGCATAAAACGTTACACACATTAATAAAAGATATACATAAAACAAATACACCCCAAAGTACTGTTCGTTATAAAAGCATCACATAACAAACAAAACAGCATGACAAGACAGCAGCAGTATAGTGGAAACCACTCTCTAAAGGGTAGTGATGGCCCGCTTGAAGCTGACGCTCCGGTGCGTGTGTCGAAGCTTGATTTGTTTGGCCAGAGTCACATGATCAGTGACGTCCGAAGCTTCATTTAGAACGTGACTGCTTCGGTATCTGATTCAATGGTTTAAAAGGAAGTGAATCATTTGCGGGATTTGTGGAGTGTTGTGATTGTGACAGATAGCGAACCACTGATCATTCCACTGAGAGATTTGGAGCCAGCGAGGAATAGAGGAGGTTCTGTTGTGGGGGAGAATTTTGAGTTGATTTTTGTCAATCGGGTGGGTTTTCCAGCTTTGTGTTCTTGTTGTTTGCTTTTGTTTTGTGCGTGTTTATTATATCTGAAAACGGGAAAAAGGTAAAATGTCAAAAATCTGCTTCCATAATATAAATATCATTAAATAACTTTAGAAAAACTTCCACTTGACTCTTTACATGTAATGTTGTAAAAATAGATATTTTATTGTTTAATTAATCTGAAAATGTTAGTCTGCCAAATGTGCAGCAATTGAATTTATTTATTCTCTTTAGCTGATAGTTTGTGGGGCCCAGGTAGACTGTATAACTGCATCTCTACCAGTTTCTGTGCGCTCCAGCCTCCTCTGTGCCATGTGAAGGGATTTTCCTTAAGGCAGGAGAAATTATCTCCACGAAAAGGAACAGATCCGGCCATCGCACACTAGAACAAATTCTCTTCTTAAATAAAAATGGAAAAGGGCTACTTTAAATGCATCATGTTTTTCATTTGCAAGTTCATAAGCATTTTCCGTTTCCATTTCACAATCAATTCTACCCCCAGGTCAAAAATATGTTTGGGAAAATTTCCCTAATATAATATTATATATATATATATATATATATATATATATATATATATATATATACACACATACACACACACACACCCGTCTAGCGGTTAATTGCATAAGTACATGCAGGACCTCACAGCAGAAGAATACTCCATAATGTGTTGTACATTTTGATATGTATATTATATGTAACGTGGTATTTTTCAATTATTGTATTTACCAACATCAAGAAGTCACAAGCAAAGAAAGACCACACAATGGTGGATGTTTAAACAAGCAGAGTTTACTGGTTAAAATTATTTATTAAACAAATAAACCACATTTTTTTAACCACCAAAAAATACACGTTCAAAGCAACACAACGGCGGCCCAATATCAGACAGAATTCCACTCAGTAGAGTGGGCAATCTTAATGAAGCAGTTGGTTTTATTTTGTGGATTCAAGCGGCTCTTCATATTTTTGGCCACCAGATGTCACCAGAGAGGGCTGTGTTGAAAAGCTTCGAGTAATGAACCGTTTTTCAATACAAGCTTCAGAAAGCTTCATTTGGCCATCACTACTAAAGGGCAATACTAAACTAAGTAGCTTTCCTGGAGAGATCTGCAGCACTTAACTGCCTAATGCTCTGAGCCACCTTGGATGGACAAGACTGCCAAATGCCTCCTGGTAGTGAAGCGCAGCTGTTTCTTATAAGCCTGCTAATTATCAACTGGGAAGGTGTGGATATTAGTGGTGCGTTTGTGGACATCATGTAAAATCCTTCCCCAGAATCTACTTCACTACATTATGTTAGATTGATATGCGTTGCTTTAGTGGTAGTTTCCAATGTAAAATTGCTGGAAGTAGCTAAATGAATTTAAAGGGTTCACAATCTGACAGCTGCTCTCATAGCCCTCACAACACAAATGTGCTTTCACTTTTTGATTTTCCCTAAATAATTTTGTGATATTATTAATTATTTTAAGACATTGTCATTGATCATCTTAATTTTATTTTAACACTTCACAGCTCGTCTGACTGTGAGTCCCAGCAGCTCTCAGCTCTATAAAGGAGACTTTGTGTCTCTGAGCTGTGAGGAGGACGACCGCTCTGCTGGATGGACTCTGAGGAGAAACACAAGCATAGACACCAGAGCTGAGTGTGAGGAGTGGGGAAAACCAGTTGGTTCTTCCTGTAACATCAGTCACATCTACTCATTGGAAACTGGAGTTTACTGGTGTGAGTCCAATCACAGTACCATCAGTAACATGGTTAACCTGACAGTCACTGGTAAGCTGAGTGTGTGGAGTTAGTGTTGATGAAGCTGTGTGTAAATGGATGAAATGCTGTAGTTTGTCTCTGTGTTGAGGTGGATCAGTGATCCTGCAGAGTCCTGTCCTCCCTGTGATGGAGGGAGATGACGTCACTCTGCTCTGTAAAACAAAGACCACTCCCTCCAACCTCCCAGCTGCTTTCTATAAAGATGGCTCCCTCATCAGGAAGCAGCCTACAGGTCACATGACCATCCAGCATGTTTCCAGGTCTGATGAAGGCCTCTACAAGTGTGACATCAGCGGTCATGGAGAGTCTCCATCCAGCTGGATCACTGTCACAGGTGACACACTCACCTGTCTGTGTTTCTGCAGGTTTCAACATTCACTATGTGACGACAACTTAATGACTGTGTTTGCTTTGTTTTAGACAAACCCACCACCACACCTCCACCTACATCCACACCTCCTCCTGATGATAAACACGTGTCACATGTCCGTGTCATCCTCCCTGTGTTGACTGCTGCATCAGTCTGTGTTGTGGTTCTGCTGATTAGACGACTTGTTCACAGGAAACCTGAAGGTGAGACTCAGACTTGTAGACTATACGTGTCCAGGTTTGTTTTGTAGAACAAAGTAAAGTATACACTCATTATGATCACAGATGGCATCATGTACAGTGACATCAAAATATCAACTCACCAATTACAGTCAGCCAGACAAAGAGGTAATATTGTATTTTGCTGGGTTGGGGGGTTGCATGTTTGTGGTATTTATAAAGTGTTCCTACAACACTTTTATTTATTTACTTACTCAGGTTACTTAAAACTATGAATACATAACTAAAAAAAACTTGTTAAAACAGTTTTATCGGTGCCTGTTTCTTTTTGTTGTAGTTTCAGCGCAACTCAGTTGTTCATTATATGTTCATCAAAAGGAGGAAGAGCAAAATGTCAAGAACATAAAAGACTGGAAAAAAAACATTTTTTGTATTTCAGGTGTTTGTAAAAGAAAAACTGGTAGATGTAAAGTTTTAAGGTGTGAAAAGGAAGGTTTTCTGTCTGTTCTCTTTCCATTGCATACATCCAGTCTGCTGCTTGCTGCTTCATCTGCTCAGCCTGCTAAAAGATCATCATGAAAACATCACTGCACATCTGGGGCCCATTCTTCGTACCTCGCTTACTACAGCCAAGATCAAATCATCGCGCTAACTTTGAGCTCGCTATTCCGGTTCTCCGAACACACCTGTTGTTGACGATTAGTATAGCTGGATGAAGTAATGTGAGATCACTGGGTGGCTTAACAGGGGCTACGCATCAATAGTAGAAACATTGATCGGCAACCCTCTGATTGGTCGGCGAAAATGTCGAAGGAGAGCGCTCGGTATTTTTCGGCAGCAGAGCAAGAACTCCTGAGTGAGGGATTTCAGGAGTTTCAGAGTTTAATCAGAACGCAAGGCTGCAAAAGCAAGGAGAGAGGGCTGGCACAAAGTTGCTGACAAATTAAACTCGTAAGTAATTTAATAATAATAATAATAATGGATTGGATTGATATAGCGCTTTTCAAGGCACCCAAAGCGCTTTACAATGCCACTATTCAGTCACTCTCACATTCACACACTGGTGGAGGCAGCTACAGTTGTAGCCACAGCTGCCCTGGGGCAGACTGACAGAAGCCAGGCTGCCATATCGCGCCATCGGCCCCTCTGGCCAACACCAGTAGGCGGTAGGGTAAATTTATTATATTATATTATATTATCCAATATTATATTACATTATATTATATTATGTTATATTATATCCCCTTTCACATTAGAGCCACAACAGGACCCACTAGAACATGGGAACAAGTAAAAGTGAAATAAAAGAATATTCTACAGAATGGTAATATTTATCACTTATATTGCTTTTAGTCTCTTGGAAAGAGACCCTGAAATAATCTGTTTGTTTGTTTATAACAGCAACCAAGAAAAGGGCAGAGCAAACAAAGACAGGTGGTGGTCCTGCACCCCCTCGTCAACAAGTTGGTTAAGTAAATAATACCCTCACGGGAATATCGATATCTCTCTATGAGCACACTGTCGCGCTGAGCTACAGGATCCTGTCTGTCCCGCAATATACGCTGAATTCTGAGGACTCTCCTTATCAATCTTGCACCTTCCGCAATGGGCTGCTCGCGTATACGGACAGGACATGGCTGCGACAGGCTTCCCAAATCCACCTTCGCTTTTATAGCCGTGGTCTCTCATCTTGATTACACAAAGTAATTTACTATTACTACTCTAAAATATGAATTACATCTGAAATAATCAAATACATGAAATAGAATGTTAATAGTACATTTCCCCTTTTTTAGGAAATGACCTGTATGTATCTGTGTGACATCAATAAAAGGATCAAGTACTGCATCATCTTTAGTTACATTGATAATATTTATTTATGGTAAAACAGTGGTAAAATGTCGCTGTTGCTTTCGTATAAATGAAGCGGACATACCTGAGTGGCTGCGATCTAATCCTGTTTACATAAAGTAAGCCTGCTCCCGAGCAGGTTTATGCTTACGGCTCTGTTGCTATGACAGCAAGTCCCGGATGAGCTTCGGAGAACCGAACGAGCCAAGATCACGCGACAACAATCAAATCCAGCTACCTTACTTAGCGAGGTACGAAGAACGGGCCCCTGGAGTCTTTTTTTGGTGTGAGACCAATATTAGCATTCAGTGTGAGCACAGGAAGTCGTGTGAACTTTGTGAAGGGTTTGAAGTGAAGGCATGTGAAAATATAAAACCGCAGGCTCTCAAAAAGGAGGCCAGAGTTCACGGCCTACTAGTTCTTCACTCTTAACCAATTCTGCTTACTTCTCTTTAATCTCTTTTATTCAACGATCCACTTTTCCCCTCCTCATTCTCTGTTGCCTCTATGTGTGAATGAAAACAAAAACACTGCTCATGCACCTTTTACCCATTTTCTTTCATTTTCTTATTATCGCCAAACATTGTACCAGTATTACCGTGACCGGTATAACATGTCTCAGCCCTACTGCAAAGCTTAGTGCAGAACTTACAATTTGGAAATATCCATGAGAGCAGGCTCAACAAACCTGCACACACATCTAAAGAACTGCTCAGCTGTCCCTGCAGCTAGAGGAGAGCTTGCCCTCACTCCTCCAGCTCCCATCCACTGACTCTGGCAAAGTGTCCTGTTCTGTACATTAGCAGCAGCATTACTGCAACCCAAACCAAACTCTCTTAAACACTAAAACCTTATTTGTGACAGTTTGGCTGTAAAACCTTTAATAAGAGTTTGTTGTTTCCTCGCTGAAGATCTGTTCTAAAAATGACCTTGATCTTAACTGATCTTAACTGTGAATGTTCTCTTATTGTTTGAACTGTGTGTGTTTGTGTTTTCAGAGGTCCCGTCTGACCAAAATGGCATCTACTCATGAAGTAATCCACCAGTCCAACCACTGGAATCCTGTTGCTGGTCCACACAAGCGCTCAGACTAGATTTTTATATATTATGTTTGATCTTCTCATTAAACATACACATATAACACATAACTAATATTTGAACGTAATGTAATGCAGTGTATGGAAAACAATCAGTAACTGGCAGGACGGTGCTGCCCTCCCCACAGCAGTGATCTCTGCAGATCTCTGTAAGAAACTTTGGTCTCACTTGTTCTTCTTGAGGAGTTCTTTGGGTTTCACAAATATTACTGAAGAAAAATGTGAGTCGTTGTGGCTGATTAAGATCTAAATAAAACCTTAACTGCAGATTAAAAGCAGCATGAGCATCATTGGAAACTTTTAAAACTTAAAGAGTTTTAAAAGATGAAGAGAAAAATCTCAGTTCATATGGTCCAGCCGAGCTTTAGAAGAAAAGTTAAAAACATAATACAAGTTAAAAACAATAAATAATTAAAAACTAAACGGCATAGAATTAAGACATGTAGGATAGGGTGAACAAGTGGGTTTTCAACTTAGCTTTAAAAACCTCCACAGAGCATGCCTGCCTAATATCTTGAGGGATGTTGTTCCACAAAAATGAGGCACGAAAAGAAAAAGCACTTTATCCAATAGTCTTTTTCTGACTTTAGAAACACTGTGTTGAATAAAAGCCTTGAGTTATGATTATGATGAGATTTGAGAAATAATTTGCTTTGTCTGTAGGGGCCACCGTAGGGTCCATTAAATCAGATTAAATATGTACACACACTCAGGTTGATGTCAGTGTACCATCAAAAGTATAAAATATAAACGTGCATTTCTGAAACAAACTCTGTCCTGAATTTTCTCATGTTAAAGAATGACTCAAACAAACATGTATCTTTATACGTTTGTTTGAGTATAAATAGTGTAAAGGGTGACGTATATTTGTGAAACTTCATGTATTATTAGCCTTCATCTATGTGACCAAACGAATTCAGACCCTGTAACAGAACAGAGCAGACAGGAGGCTGCAGACGGAGCTGCATATACACAAATACCTGCATATACAGTACCATGAAAAAGTATTCATACCCCTGAACTTTTACACATTTTGTCGCCTTACAAACACAAACTTAAATGTTTTTAATTGGGATTTTCTGTTATGGAGCAACACAATTGTGAAGTGGTGTGAAAGTGATGCGTGTTTTTCAAATTTTAAGCAAATAAAAATCTCAGAAGAACTGAGAATCAATGAGTCTATAATAATCAGAGATGGGCAGTAACGCGTTACGCGTCACTGTAATCTGATTACTTTTTTCAAGTAATGAGTAAAGTAAAGGATTACTATTGCAAAAATGGTAATTAGATTACTCTTACTTTCCCGCAGGAATGCTGCATTACTGCGTTACTAAAACCGTGATTTTTTGCAAGAATGTCTCATGACAGTGACGTAAGCGAGTGCGACGTTCGTGAAAACAGCTGTGAGCAGAGCAACAGTGGATAATATATCGATTGTGGGAGAGAGTATGAGCGTGCAGCGTTTAAAGCGTGGAAGTACTGACCTTACTTTGAGTTTGATTCCATAAAAAGTGAAAAAAACATTAGTGTCTGCTGAAGAAAACTTCTTTTTACACCAAAAAAACCCGTAAACTTCCGAGCAAGCACCGAGTGCGCAACGACGTAATGGGAAACTCACAGAGAAACTCGCGGATTCTTCCACTGACCGCTGCGGCACACCTGCACCAGGGTAAACCTCCGCCTACCGCAGTCCTGCTTTACAGGTGAAATTAGAGCAACAGCACCGCTGAGTCTTTGACTTTATTTATTTTCTGCTGTGTTTTACTTGCATCTATTTGAAAGACTGAGTGTAAACACAAAAAATATTTCATTTTATGTGCTGGAATGTGCAGAAAATAGGTTTAAATGGTAACCAATTTCTTCAAGTCAGAGAATGTTGCATATAATTATTTTTTTTTTGATGCATAAAGTTAAAAGATTAAAACTGATAAAACAAGTTTTAAAAAGGGACTTTTTCATTTGATTACATTTTGTATGATGGATTATGAAGAAAAAGTAGAATTGGGCTGAAAGATCTATCGCTTTATCACCTCTTCAGGTTGTAAATCGTGTTTTTAAAAAGTAACTAAGTAATTAATTACTTTTTGAAAATAAGTAATCAGTAATGTAACGGGCTTGGGGAAGTAATCTGTAATTAGTTACCGATTACTTTTTTCAAGTAACTTGACCAACAATGATAATAATAAACCTTTACAGCAGTATTTCCATGTTTTTTCCGACACTGCTTTAAAGTGAATGACAGCACTAACTGCTGCCTCTGCAGGTCAGGATGAGTAATGCAGTTATAAACTGTTTCTTTTAACAGCAGACTCTTCTCTTCACAACTTCATTATACAAACTCTTATGTAAATATGTGTTAGTACATCTAAAAACTGACACTTTCTCACATGACAGAAGAGGTTTGTATTTCCTCCGTTTGAACAATACAGTGGGGCAAAAAAGTATTTAGTCAGCCACTGATTGTGCAAGTTCCCCCACTTAAAATGATGACAGAGGTCAGTAATTTGCACCAGAGGTACACTTCAACTGTGAGAGACAGAATGTGAAAAAAAAATCCATGAATTCACATGGTAGGATTTGTAAAGAATCTATTCGTAAATCAGGGTGGAAAATAAGTATTTGGTCACCTCAAACAAGGAAAATCTCTGGCTCTCACAGACCTGTAACGTCTTCTGTAAGACGCTTTTCTGTCCCCCACTCGTTACCTGTATGAATGGCACCTGTTTGAACTCATCATCTGTATAAAAGACACCTGTCCACAGCCTCAAACAGTCAGGCTCCAAACTCCGCCATGGCCAAGACCAAAGAGCTTTCGAAGGACACCATGAAAAGTATTGTAGACCTGCACCAGACTGGGAAGAATGAATCTACAATAGGCAAGCAGCTTGGTGTGAAAAAATCAACTGTGGGAGCAATCATCAGAAAATGGAAGACATACAAGACCACTGATAATCTCCCTCGATCTCGGGCTCCACGCAAGATCTCATCCCGTGGGGTCAAAATGATCATGAGAACGGTGAGCAAAGATCCCAGAACCACACGGGGGGACCTGGTGAATGACCTGCAGAGAGCTGGGACCAAAGTAACAAAGGTCACCATCAGTAACACACTACAACGGCAGGGAATCAAATCCCGCAGTGCCAGACATGTTCCGCTGCTGAAGCCAGTGCATGTCCAGGCCCATCTGAAGTTTGCCAGAGAGCACATGGATGATACAGCAGAGGATTGGGAGAATGTCATGTGGTCAGATGAAACCAAAGTAGAACTTTTTGGTATAAACTCAACTCGTCGTGTTTGGAGGAAGAAGAATACTGAGTTGCATCCCAAGAACACCATACCTACTGTGAAGCATGGGGGTGGAAACATCATGCTATGGGGCTGTTTTTCTGCCAAGGGGACAGGACGACTGATCCGTGTTAAGGACAGAATGAATGGGGCCATGTATCGTGAGATTTTGAGCCAAAACCTCCTTCCATCAGTGAGAACTTTGAAGATGAAACGAGGCTGGGTCTTCCAATATGACAATGATCCAAAACACACCGCCCGGGCAACAAAGGAGTGGCTCCGTAAGAAGCATTTGAAAGTCCTGGAGTGGCCTAGCCAGTCTCCAGACCTCAACCCCATAGAAAATCTGTGGCGGGAGTTGAAAGTCCGTGTTGCTCGGTGACAGCCCCAAGACATCACTGCTCTCGAGAAGATCTGCATGGAGGAATGGGCCAAAATACCAGCTACTGTGTGTGCAAACCTGGTAAAGACCTATAGTAAACGTTTGACCTCTGTTATTGCCAACAAAGGTTATGTTACAAAGTATTGAGTTGTATTTTTGTTATTGACCAAATACTTATTTTCCGCCCTGATTTACGAATAAATTCTTTACAAATCCTACCATGTGGATTCATGGATTTTTTTTTCACATTCTGTCTCTCACAGTTGAAGTGTACCTCTGGTGCAAATTACTGACCTCTGTCATCATTTTAGGTGGGGGAACTTGCACAATCGGCTGCTGACTAAATACTTTTTTGCCCCACTGTATGTGTCGCTAACTGGTGATTCTAGGTGGGTCATGTATGTGAGGTAGGTGAGGTGCTTGAAGTGCACAGAATAAGCTGCTGTATGAGTGTGTGGTTAGTCAACAGCACTTTGAGCTGTCAGTGAGACAGAAAAGAACTTTATATATATGCAAGTTCATTATGTGTCTGTTTAATGGTGCAGACTGATGGTAGTTTGTACCTGTGAGCACAAACACCAACAATGAAGGCTAATAATCCAACATTTGAATCTATTTATTCTGAGCTGACTGAGAGCCAGGCTAAAAATAAAAAATCATCACTGCTGTCTACATCGCACCCTGTGCTGATTAAAGTGAGAGAAGGTCAGTGAGCAGGTTTTCCATCAGGTTTTCCTGCAGTTTGATTCTTGGTTCAGTTTAAAGATTTGACTTTAGTTCAGATTACACTTTTGCTCAGTGTGTTTGTTCACTGTGGACTGATTCCAGATCAGACTATTCAGGAAACAACAGCAGACATCTGAAGACACTTTATTTACTAGATTTAAGCCCTAACAGTCCTTAAAAAAGTAAGTAACAGTAACCTAGGTAACATCTGATTTTAAATATTTTGCCCACTCCATCCTTTTCAGTAACAACTCCTAAGGAAGAGTCAACGTTTGTCATTGTGTGGGCGAGCCTGAGTAACTTTCCACAGCATCAGCTCCTCAGCTGCAGGCAATTATTCTGGCAGTATTTAGGAGCAGCGCACACAATGAGTCTTTGCCAGATCATCTCCTAACCTCAGTTAGTTCACAGCCTCATGTTCCTGTGTATTTATCAGTGTGCATTACTTAGTCTGGACTCCGTACCTGGACTCGTCATTCCAAACCCTGCCATAGCCTTGCTTCTGGATTCAGCTGCTGCTTAATCTTTTTCAGACAAACTGCCATTCTCACCTGCCTGCCTCCCTGCACACCTATATTGGACTCAGCACTCGTCTGGACCTCGCCTCGCCTCCACCTCCAGCTAAACCCCGCCTGCAAACACGTAAGCCATCCCAGCTTGTCAAATGGGGAAACACTCACAACTCCTTGGACTGTTCTGATTTTCCTCTCCTATGTTTAAGTGCCCTCACCAGCCCCACTCCAGTCTCAGCAGTTTTTTGTTTTCGCAAATCACTTGGAGCTTCCGGTCTTTGGTTCTGCGCCCGAGTCCATTCCACGCCACGGGCCTCTGAGCCCTGACAACGGTCTAAACATCCTGAAAGTCCTGGAGGAAGAGAATGGCTGGACTCATCTGGATTCTGCTTTCTGCGTGCCTGCTGGGTTGTACCTCTCAAGGTAAGCTGTGGTCTGTGTACCAACTTTAATCAGTCTGTGTGAAGTTATAGGCTGTAATCAGTAATAAAAGTTTTAGGTGGAGTTTGTGTACAATTAGAATTTAACCACACAAACCTGGAGTAAATCAAAGTTAACTAAATAAGGAATTCAGGACTTTCGGAGTTACTGACATTTTTATACACAGTCCCTTATAGTCAAAGCAGACTTTTTCCATGGTTGAGACAAACGACTTCACAAAGTCTAACAAAGTCAAAAACGCTCACGAGGAAGGAGGAGTATTATTATTATTATTATTATTATTATTATTAAGTCTAAAACCAAAAGATGCTGTTTATAATGGTAATACAGTCAAATTAAACTCTGTTTTAAATCTTTGAGGGTGTTTCTTGGTTGCGAACTTCTTTAGTTGTTCTGATCATAGAAATAATTCTCAAATAATCAGGCATTTTACATGTCTTCATTGATTTGTCAGGCCTTCTGTCGAACTGGTCAGTGGATTTTCTTTTTTTTAAAATAATCAATCAAATTCTGAATGTTTTGCTCGATTTATTAATAATCTTGTTTTTCCTTTTTTCCAGAAAAAACACTTTTTAACAGTTAAATTTAAAGGAAAATTCCCTGGATTGTCATTGAAACACATTATATTGTCCCAAATGCTGCTACCCAAGAGTTAACTGTACAGTCCATGTCCAGTGATCCTGATGCTTTCTGTTGAAGTAAACAGCTGTTTGAAACCTTTACCTCTCTGCTCTGTATAGTTTCTCTTTCAGGTCAGAAAAACGTCACAGCTGAGTCTGGAAGGAACGTCACTTTGACATGTCAAGCTCGAAAAAACATCCAGACTGTGGAGTGGAGAAGAGCTGACCTGGGAGATCAATATGTGTTTTTGTATCGGGATGGGAGGGAAACTTTAGTGCACCAGCATCCATCTTTTAAGGACCGGGTGGATCTGCAGGACAAACAGATGAAGGATGGAGACGTGTCTTTGATTCTGAACAATGTGACGATTAATGACACTGGAACATACGAGTGTCGTGTCGTTGAGACAGGAACAATTGGTTTGAAGATCATCAGCATCATCCACCTGAGTGTTGTTGATCCTCCAGGTGAGTGAGTAGAGCTGAGTGTGTGTGTGATCAGAGGTGAAGCTGCTTCCTGGTTGTTGATGTTTGTTTCTAAAGATGTTGTTGATGAGACTTTGTAGAAAGCAGCTGGTCTGAGTGATGTGATCAGAGTGCAGTAGATAATGTCTGACAGCAGTTTGAAGAGGAAATGGATTCTGTTCTGTTCTTCACTCATCACCTACCTGACAGCTGACACCTCACACCTGTTTCTCACCTGCAGGATCTGTTGGACTAATCGTTGGTGTGGTAGTTACTGCTGCTGCCCTCGTTGTTGCTGCTGTTGCTGGATTTGTGATCTACAGAAACCATAAAGGCAAAAGAAGTTCGTCTCAAACCTCTTGTCATTAAACAGTCTCCTGCTGCTGTTCCCACTTCCCAGTGTTGTCAGTGAACAGACACAGCTGGAACTTCACAATGAAACTGATTTGTGAAATGTCACCGACAGTTATAGGTTTTTGTTTAACTGTTGACCTAGTGTGTGAGAGCAAAGAAAACAGAATTTTGCTGTTTTATCATTTATTATCCAGTTATTGCTTCATCCAGATCACACAATATAATTCTGACTATGAATCACTTTGAATAATCTCAGCATTATTACAATGTTCTGCTCTTTACACTGGATGTCTTTGCTGCAGTGTTCAAATATTCAACTCGAACAAAAACTCAGTGCTTCTGTTTTAATAGCTGCTCTGAAACTTGAACTTGATACACTTGAAGCTTTGCTGTCACGCAGCCTGATGGAGACGATGTGGAAATCGCTTCAGCTTGTTAACAGATTAAAGTGAAATTAATTAATTTGACTGACTCAACCATCACTCTTGGTTTGTGTTCAGCAGCAGAAATGTGAATTTCAGAGATCAGAAGATTAGAATCAACAATAAGAACTTTTATACATTTTAATAATGTAATGTAAAATTGATCTCACCAGTGTTAGCTTTGTTTTGATACCGAGATTGTTTACATTCCTTTTGGGTTTGTCATTTTCAAAGAGCAAGCTCAGACAGCCTCGTTGGGGCTTAACAGGATAAACTTTAATCACTGAACTTTTGGAATAGGGGTTGGGGGGAAATTCCATTAATTACATATGTACCATGTGTGTTTTGGCAGTGCCAGGAGCTCTGCCATCTACAAGTACTGTATTGTACACAGGTATGAATAGACTCACGAGCCACAAAAGATTGAAGATTATTAATTTAAGGAAAATGTGAATCGAATGAGGACTTATGAGCAACTGCTGTAGTCTGATCCTGTGACGTGTCTCTTTCATTGCTTGTTATTTAGAAAAAAAATGCTTGCATGTAAAACTTGTAATCACAATAAAAAAGCAGAAATGTGAAAATCATCTTCATCACTGCTGTTTCTGTTTTGGTTTCTTTCTGAAGAAGAAGGTATTTGTGCATTTTTGAACATCAAACATTCATTTCATTGTGACACATCTTTACCCTGCTATAAAAAATCTGGTATAAAATCAGGCTTCATGTCAGTCATCCACAGAATAAAGTCCTGATGCATTTTTGTTTGTCTGTTTCTTTCAGGTTGAATTTAGCTCATCACCCTGTAACTTTTAATGCTATGTGGGTGCACTCTGCAGCTCTGGCTGTTGCTGAGTGCAGTTTGTGACTGAGTGTGCAACAGAAAAAGAAGTGTTTAATTTTCAGTTAGGATCTAATGCACAGCCTTCTTATGTGTCAGGAACTGGCATCACCCTACGGAGCAGTATTGCTGCCATGCAGAGTGTGCACGAGTCATTGTTAGTCAAATGAAATTTGCACATTATATTTACACTGGTCACTTTAAATCAGGACTAGAGGAAAGTTTGAAACTCAGCAGTACACACTTTTCCTGTGTGTGTGATGTTTGGAGAATCATGTGAATGTTCGCAATTTGTGAAACAATTCGAAAGTCACACCAATAACCACCTTAACTCAAAAACACACTGGAATTCCCAGGCAACACTCCCTGACTGTTCATCAGCCACCGTCTGCGTTCCATCCAGATCCCTCGTGGGCGGCTCAGTCTCGCTCTGCACGTCACTAAGCTGGAGCTTAGTATGCTCTTGTTGGAGGAGGGCACTTTTTCACCCCTGACTCTCTTCTACCAGCGCAGCTGCAGGATGAAAGAGCAGAGCACGGTTCACACTAATGTTTAACTGCCAGATGCTTACTAAACACCTCATCCTAACTATTTATCCCTGGAATGTGAGTTTCTTCCCACGTCTGTACTGTTGCACTCACTTTAGTCACAGACCCAAACGTGATATTTAGCTTTTACAATAAAACTGTGTGAGATGCTGTCATGCATTTGACAAGGCAAGTTTGTTCCCATGCAATCTTTAACCAGACCCACATTATATTCAGATGAGGCCATTAGGCTCCTCTGCGAGCAGTGGATGAGAGGAGCCTGCGAGGGATGTGGCCTGCAATAAATAGCAACAAACAGAGGGATCCAACAGTTCAACTCAGCAAACACAGTGAATAGTTTAGTAATAAACAGCATAACTGTTTTATAAGCATTTAATTTTTAGGGAGGACAACATTTTTGGGTGCTCCCTGACTTGCTGCCCAGGTCTTCTCACCTGCAGTCAGCAGATCTAGCAAGAGAAACGTGTGGGGTGGATGCATCCATTATGAAAACTGTTTTTTTTCTCTTTAGTGAGCGAAATTGCAAGCGCAGCAAATGTAAAGCTCTAAAATATACAATTCACTGGTAGTTTATCATTTTCAACTCTGCTCTCCCCCTCATGTCTCTCATCAGGAAAGCACTGTGAGAAGTGCAGTGCAGGCTGTCAGCAGCCGAAACAGCCATCTGGAGACATTTGAAATACTGGTTCTTCCTCATGGAGCTCATAGCTCACTAAGATACCTGACCTTTATTTAGAAACACGTTTATAGTCTCTGATCTATCACTTCTTTCAGCATTCAAATTAAATAACTGCAAGTTACAATTACGTACATCCTGACAAAGTGTGATACTCTTCAGTTAACAGAATAGGTTTTTTCAAATGGGTAGGACACTCTCACAATGTTAACACACAACAAGCTCCTGCTAGGCACAGCAGGAAGTGTGTAAATAAAACATTTGTTTTCACAGCATCACTTCTTGTGACAGAAAAACAAAAAACAAATAAAAGACTGATTCTATAACTAAACTAACACCTTATAAAGGTATTAATCCCATATTAACCAGTTTCTCCAGCTGGGTTACATAAAGTAAAAAATACACATGTGCACATACAGTGGGGCAAAAAAGTATTTAGTCAGCCACCGATTGTGCAAGTTCCCCCACCTAAAATGATGACAGAGGTCAGTAATTTGCACCAGAGGTACACTTCAACTGTGAGAGACAGAATGTGAAAAAAAAAAAAAATCCATGAATCCACATGGTAGGATTTGTAAAGAATTTATTTGTAAATCAGGGTGGAAAATAAGTATTTGGTCAATAACAAAAATACAACTCAATACTTTGTAACATAACCTTTGTTGGCAATAACAGAGGTCAAATGTTTACTATAGGTCTTTACCAGGTTTGCACACACAGTAGCTGGTATTTTGGCCCATTCCTCCATGCAGATCTTCTCGAGAGCAGTGATGTTTTGGGGCTGTCGCCGAGCAACACGGACTTTCAACTCCCGCCACAGATTTTCTATGGGGTTGAGGTCTGGAGACTGGCTAGGCCACTCCAGGACTTTCAAATGCTTCTTACGGAGCCACTCCTTTGTTGCCCGGGCGGTGTGTTTTGGATCATTGTCATGTTGGAAGACCCAGCCTCGTTTCATCTTCAAAGTTCTCACTGATGGAAGGAGGTTTTGGCTCAAAATCTCACGATACATGGCCCCATTCATTCTGTCCTTAACACGGATCAGTCGTCCTGTCCCCTTGGCAGAAAAACAGCCCCATAGCATGATGTTTCCACCCCCATGCTTCACAGTAGGTATGGTGTTCTTGGGATGCAACTCAGTATTTGTCTTCCTCCAAACACGACGAGTTGAGTTTATACCAAAAAGTTCTACTTTGGTTTCATCTGACCACATGACATTCTCCCAATCCTCTGCTGTATCATCCATGTGCTCTCTGGCAAACTTCAGACGGGCCTGGACATGCACTGGCTTCAGCAGCGGAACACGTCTGGCACTGCGGGATTTGATTCCCTGCCGTTGTAGTGTGTTACTGATGGTGACCTTTGTTACTTTGGTCCCAGCTCTCTGCAGGTCATTCACCAGGTCCCCCCGTGTGGTTCTGGGATCTTTGCTCACCATTCTCATGATCATTTTGACCCCACGGGATGAGATCTTGCGTGGAGCCCCAGATCGAGGGAGATTATCAGTGGTCTTGTATGTCTTCCATTTTCTGATGATTGCTCCCACAGTTGATTTTTTCACACCAAGCTGCTTGTCTATTGTAGATTCACTCTTCCCAGTCTGGTGCAGGTCTACAATACTTTTCCTGGTGTCCTTCGAAAGCTCTTTGGTCTTGGCCATGGCGGAGTTTGGAGTCTGACTGTTTGAGGCTGTGGACAGGTGTCTTTTATACAGATGATGAGTTCAAACAGGTGCCATTCATACAGGTAACGAGTGGGGGACAGAAAAGCTTCTTACAGAAGACGTTACAGGTCTGTGAGAGCCAGAGATTTTCCTTGTTTGAGGTGACCAAATACTTATTTTCCACCCTAATTTACGAATAAATTCTTTACAAATCCTACCATGTGAATTCATGGATTTTTTTTTCACATTCTGTCTCTCACAGTTGAAGTGTACCTCTGGTGCAAATTACTGACCTCTGTCATCATTTTAAGTGGGGGAACTTGCACAATCGGTGGCTGACTAAATACTTTTTTGCCCCACTGTAAGCATACACATAAACAAAGAAAGCAGAGAAAACTCCAGTAATCAGACGATTTCCTACAGTATGAGCAAGAACTCTGACATTAGTGAGACCCTAAAAACTCCCTCATAAGTAAAAACACATCCAGAACCACCCAGGCTTTGGCCTCCATCTGCCATGAGCGGTTGGGACTGAGGGGAGGGAGACAAGCCAAAAGATATGCTGGAGCCAGAGACCATTTCCTGCTAAACAGATGTTTCTGAAGTAGTGCAGATTGGATCCCGATATGTCTGTCATTGATTTATTTTACCGTGTGAAAAGAAAGTGTGAGAAGGGCTCCAGCCTTTCCCCATGAAGGACAGAGTGTGGGTGGATGAAAAGCAGCTCATTTAGGTTAGAGAACAGAGCTGATGTGAGAGGCTCAAAGGCCTCTCACCCAAACTTTGCAATCCAAAGTTGTGCAGGCCTGGTTCATATCAATCATTAAAAAAAACAAAACAAAAAAAAAAAACACGAATAAGATATTTGGAGGGGTCATAGGTCAGTACCAGGTAACCCATGAAGAACATATATTAAAAAAGACAAAGCAAATTTATTTAAAAAATTTAGTTATAAAACAAAGCAAAAAAAAACAAAACAAAAAAACAACCCTAAATAATCTCGGTCTAAAGTCGTCATCTCCATGGTAGTATGGACATGGTTTGAGAACAACTCTCATTTAATCCAAACAGTTTCTTGCCTTTGTTGATAGCTATTATAAAATGGCTCTTGTGTTTTTGAACAGGTGATGGATGAGCTTGTGCTTTCATTAATAAAAGAAATAAATCGTGTCTCATGTCTCCTGTATGTGGTGTTAAACAGGCTAATACTGTTGCACTTTAATGTCGGTAGGTCAAAAGCCATTATAGTTTATGATGTGGGACTCACTGTGGAAAGTTTGAGAACTGCTGATTTAGAGCTTTAAAGCTTTAAGAGTAAAGACCTGTAACTAAGGGTCAAAGGTCAAGTGAAAGCAGGCATGTGCTGAGTAGAACCACCTCTGCTGCCACCTACTGGCCTTTATTAAGCAGTGACTGATGCCTGTACACAGTGCTTCCAGTCGCTGGCCACTTTATTGGGTACATCTGATAGTAATAAGCTGAAACCCTTTTCCTTTACAAACTGCCTTCTTTATTCTAGTTTAGATTTAACAAGCTGGTGGAAACATTCCTCAGAGGATTTAGTCCATACTAATATAAAAGCATCACACAACTGCAACACATTTGTTGGCTGCACATCCATGTCTGCTGGAAGAGGAGAGGGAGGTCTGGGCTTCTCTCTTTAAAGAGAGACTGATGGATGGATGAACAAGCTTCATATGAGTATATCAGCACTGGCACAATAGACTGCCTCTAATTAGTTTACATTTTCAAAATGTCTTCAAAGTTTCTTCAACCAACAAAAGAACGAAGGAAAATGTGTAGCTTTAATGTAGTTCTTCCGCTGGTCTTATCAACAATTCTACTTTTGATAGTTTCTTTACCCTCTTTAAATCTGTTGATATCAAACTACTAAGTGACTAAATCTCTCGTTCCATGACGATCCCAAAGGTGCTCTGTTGGATTGAGGCAACTGGTTTGGAATGATTTCAGCTTTGTGACATGGTGTGTTGTCATAAAAAGATGGATATGCTCAGCAACAAGACTCAGGCAGAGTGTGCAAAAATGGAAAATGTGTCACACCACTACACCACCAGCCCGAACTGATGATGCAGGTCAGGGTGGAGCCATGACCTCTGTCACGGTTCGAATTTGAGGAGAAGACAAACGACTGCATGGTCTCAGTAGGTGTCAGAATAGGTGATTTTATTATACATATGTACATATGGGGAAGATGAGCAGCACAAGCCTCTAAGCGCTGATCTCCCCCAAACAACCACGTCACAAGGTTTTTATTACAATGATGACGTCAAGTCACATGATCGGTATCAGTCAGTTCCCAGAGCTCAGGAAGTTTCCCCTTATATGGCCTCCAGATGTTTTCACTCAGTCCAGCACTCAGAGAAAACCAGTGTGTGTGGTGTGTATATCTATTGTAAGTGTGTGTGTGTCAAACAGGGACCATGTAGGGGCCTTGTCTTGAGACGCCCTCACAGTTAGATATTACTGGACATGATAGCAGTTTGGGCCTGTTCAGAGAGTTTACCTAATATGGACATGAACTGCTAGTTTTTAGAGAAAAACAAGTGTGTATTACATTTGTGCCTTTTGTGAAAGTATATCTATCAGAAAACTGTCCTCAGACGACCCTCCTATTCTTATTAAGTGTGTGTGTACACATGCATGCGTTATATAAGAGCGTGCATGGTCTTTAAAGGCCTGTGTACGTGCAGAACTGAACATAGAACTAAGTCAGGGTCCAACAGGACCCACAGACTTCTGAGTGGTTACAGAACTGTGAAACAGCTTTAAACAAATAACAAGAATAGTACAGAACAACAGTAGACTAATTAAAGTACTGATAATCTGTGTAGATGTATATTCTAGTCAAAATAACCTAGATGTGATTCAAAGATTATTCTGTCAACTGGTTCAACAATGGTAAATGATTAATGGTTGATACTTCTGATTATAACTGTGATCATAAGAATACAAAATAAAATATCTCCTGGTCACACCTCCTATCCAAATTTTGCAGAAAACTGGAAACTCATTAAAACCAGACAATATTTTTTCCAATCTTCTAGTGTCCCATTTTAGTGAGCCTGTGTGAATTATAGCCTCCACTTCCTGACAGTAGTGATTCCTACTCTTCATCTTCTTGCCTTGAGGCTGATAGTCACAGTCATTTGATGAACCTCAATAGCCCTGTGAAAAGGATGAGACGCTGGAGATCTCCAAATTCACTCAGATTAGATGAAGACAGATGTCATAGATATCCTCATTATGGAGAGATCCTCAGTTTAAATCTGGGTTCTTTAATTTTTATTCAAAATAATCTTTTTTATCCAAAAGAAATGTTTCCATATCTAAAATCTTCCAGGCCTGTTTCCTGCAAGACTAATTGATTAGAAGAACCACACCAGCTGGTGCACTGGACCTTTTCAGTGCTTACTCAGTTCTAAATAATAGCATTAAACTGAATTTATCATGTGAACTTCTGCATCATTTAACCCCATCTGTGATTGTTTTACCTTCTCTACAAATACTGCAGCCTGGTATATGAACCATGCCAACATTCCCTTTCTATCAGGGGTGGGGAACTCCGTCGAGGGCCGGTGTCCTGCAGGTTTTACATCTCACCCTGGGCCAACACACCTGAATCGATGATTAGTTCATTACCAGGCCTCTGGAGAACTTCAAGACATGTTGAGGGGGTAATTTAGCCAGTCAAATCAGCTGTGCTCAAGGACACAGCTGCAGGAAACCAGTTCTTGTGGTCTGAAATTCCCTAAGCCTGGTTTATATCAAAACCAGTGCTTATATCCTGCTGTAAAATGACCTTTAGCCTTGTGGTCCTGAGGTCCTTACACTGGCTGCCTGTCCGTCAGAGGATAGACTTTAAAGTTCTGATGCTGGTCTATAAAGCTCTGAATGGTTTAGGACCAAAATACATCAATGACCTCCTGACCCAGTATGAACCATCCAGATCCCTCAGGTCATCTGGATCCGGTCTTTTATCAGTTCCCAGAGTCAGAACCAGACACGGAGAAGCTGCATTCAGCTTTTATGCTCCTTATATCTGGAACAAACTCCCAGAAAGCCTCAGATCAGCTGAAACACTCAGTTTATTTAAATCCAGGTTAAAGACTCACCTGTTCTCAGCTGCATTTGAATAAAGCACCAAATCCACACTTTAAGCTTAAATTTCAAAACTTACATTTAACTACTGATTTTATCTACTGTTCTGATTTTATCTGTTTTGATTTTATATACTGTTGTTTGTTTGTTTATTTGTTTGTTAATTAGTTAGTTAGTTTATTTGCTTGTTTTAATTAATTTTAAATCATGCTTTTTATTTGCTCTTGTTTCTAATGTCTCTGTAAAGCACTTTGAATCACCTTGTTGTTGAATTGTGCTATACAAATAAACTTGCCTTGCCTTGCCTTGCCTTGCCTTGTGTCTGTGAATTATCTCTATTCATCTACATGCATCCGAAGTAGGATGTTGCTTTTTTGTTTTGTTTTTTTTTTTAAATCAGACTGCACCCAACACTTTAATGACCTAAATTCCAAGTACTGTGTGTGAAAAGACTCCTGACTCTGGTTGAGTCTTGCTTTAATTTGTAATTTTTCTGCAAATCTATGTAGAGTCTATTACGCGAGTGGCCAATGCCATTGCCAGCATTTATAGCTGTGTGGCAGTACCATTGTTGACATTCATTCAAATTCGGAGCATGTGAGGTTACGTTGTAGATTGTGGCTTCAAATGTTCAGAAAATCCAATATTTTGCATGACAGTGAAATTTCAATGTTGCAATGGACAGTTCCAGCAACTGCACAACTTCCAGCGTTGAGGCAACACTACTCTGTTAAAATTTACGGGTACATGGAAGTATGCAGAGTACATTGTGTATCAAAGGAAGTGTCCTTATTGAGACAGTGATTTGCTTTTTATTTGGTTTATTTGGCTCGTTTTCAGCACCAGGTCAAATAGGATGCTGGTAGTGGTTTGCCAATCTCATGCTTCACTGCTATTACACTATTATTTTAAACCTACAGCACAACCTGGACGACGGGTTTTAACCTCACCACGGGCAGTTGTCAGATAGTTGCAGACCAGTCTCTTGGCTTGGATGATTGGAGCCTAACAGGAAAGTCAAAATAGCGTTACTGGGCTTTGATGTAAATTAAAAGAAAGAAGAAAACACTTCAAAAACATGAATTTAGTTGAACTTATTGACATCAGAGCAGACAAAATTACCCAGAGCTCTTCCTTTATGGGAGCTGCAGCAAAAATGCTGCACACATAGATGAATGCCCCAAAATGGCCTATTCAGTGCACACATTTCATTGTTTAGTCATTAAGTTTTTGACACTCAGAAGCAGTTTACTTTGATTTCCCCTCACACCAACTCACACCCTTACTCAACCTCCAGTTTCTCAATGGGAAGAGTGTAGATGTAGTAAACCGTCATGTTCCCTCAGTCGGTGACTTGCCAGCTTTGCTTAATCTGACTTGCTTAGGATAAGAAATTAGAAGCAAGTTCTGATTTTTTGTTTGTTTCTTCTCAATTCTGTGTGAGATCAAAAGATCTACAGAAGGTGGAAAATGCCCACTGTAACATCTGTGTTACACTACTGGATTTGGATGTCTGCCTGCCTTCTCGTGCCTGTGTCTACATGTGAGTTGCATATCGGTTCGATTTATGTGTGTCTGCATCAGCGGCATTTGCTTAAGTCATACTAGGACATAGATATATAGATATAAATGTAGCATTTAGACTTGTGAAAAGGATCTCTGCTGTAGCCATCTGGCTCAGGGGATCTCTGTGTGGGCTATGACATGTTAGATTAGGGGGACCCGCATCAAGCTTTCATGGAAAGAAATTAAAAACACCAACTTGGACCAAGCACTCGCAGCTTCAGGTTTGCTGAGGAATACCTTATTGCCCACACCTGAGCTTATAAAAGGAGCAAAGACCAGCTCCGCCCACCAGGGGCGGTTCCCAGACTCAGGTCTCACCTGTCACACATGCCTCTTACTGCATTATCCAAGTTTGTTTTTATTGAGGCATATATATAGAAACTAATAAAAAATTGTAGTCAGCTGCACACCAGTTTATTTCAGCTGTAAAGCTAGACATTTTAACATGATGGGCATTGACTCTCTTGGTCAGGAGATGACCTGTGGGTTCTTGTGCTTATTTTCATGTCGGCCAGTCAAGCATTTTTGCAATCTGGTGCGTTGCACCATGCATGAGTGACCGTGTTGTTGATTTTTACTGCCAGTGTAATTATCTTCTATTACAGAAGCTCTGAGACATACAGATATACAGAGGGAGACTGCAGAGACGTCCCTTTTTGGAAAGTTTTATAACATATTGAAAGCTTGAAACCTTCGAAGAGCTTCTGAAAGCGTGGCCTCTAATTTATACGCATTTTGGTCAGAGATAACTTCCATGGTCTCGTGGCCTAACTTGTTTAATCCCCTTGATAAGGTCAGGCGGGTGGTCATTAACAGCAACATGGCATTCATTATGAAGTCCCCAAGTATTGCAAAATATTGCTAAAAGTACATGTGGTGGGACGTCCCCACACCGGCCTCTGTGGAAGTTGGAGTGAGAGTTGCCCTTTGACCTGATTTAACTTATGTGGTCTGTGTTTCCTCTCTTTCAGTCTCATTAAGCGCAACAGTTGAATCTGGAATCAATGTCAATCTGTCATGTTTTGCTTCTGTCTATGACAACAACAACATCACCGCTGTACAGTGGAGCAGAAGTGACTTGGAGCCAGAATATGTCCTTTTGTATCAGGATGAGCAGTTTGTTACAGACAACCAGCATCCATCCTTTGTGAACCGGGTGGATCTGCAGGACAGACAGATGGAGGATGGAGACGTGTCTTTGATTCTGAAGGATGTGACAACTGCTGATAATGGAACATATGAGTGTCGTGTCCTGTTGGCGGGAATAAACCGTGAAAAGAGAGCCTTTTTCAAGGGTAACCCCATCTGCAGTGTAAACCTGAGAGTTGATCCTCCAGGTGAGTGAGTAGAGTTGAGTGTGTGTGATCAGAGGTGAAGCTGCTTCCTGGTTGTTGATGTTTGTTTCTAAAGATGTTGTTGATGAGACTTTGTAGAAAGCAGCTGGTCTGAGTGATGTGATCAGAGTGCAGTAGATAATGTCTGACAGCAGTTTGAAGAGGAAATGGATTCTGTTCTGTTCTTCACTCATCACCTACCTGACAGCTGACACCTCACACCTGTTTCTCACCTGCAGGTCAGCCGGACATTCACAAAAAGGATGGAGGGTTCAAAATTAGAGTTGTTATACATCCAGGTAGTCTGACAGTTTTTATTTTGCTTGTTGTTGGTGCAATTGTTGGCTGTGTGAGCTACAGAAAATATAGACAACGGCAGAGTCAAAGTTCTTAGTCTCAGAGCTTTAAACAGCTGAAGTGTGAGTCAACACATCCTAAATTTGGTGATCAGAACATTTTCTTTATTTGGGCATGTTAAGAACTTGTAACAGAACTTCATCATGATGAAAAATAAGAATAATAAAGATTTCTTCATCTCAAAATATGATATAATGAGTTTTTGATTTTGAACATCAAGTATAAAACATTTTGGATTGATTGATTGATTATACTTTATTCATCCCGAGGGAAATTGGGTTAAGGCTGCCAGCCGTGCCAGCGCCGTTGACTGACGTTATTTTTGGTGTGTCAGCCTTTCAGTCTTCCTACCATTTCAACCGTCCTACACTATATACACAAGCTCGTGAACTCCTGTAGGTATCACAATTGTGTTTCTGCTTTTTATGCTCCGCACTGGAGGTGCCATATAACATCTGATGTTAGCAACTATGCAGGTTGGGCCTGGTTAGTAGCTGTGTGACTGAGTATTTACAGAAGACATTTTAAGGCTCTCCTATTGGTTGCTGTAGAGTTTCTTTCATATCAGATGCAAAACAGCTCCTGCACCTTTACATTGTTAGGTTAGTCACCTTTCACTGGTGCAGACACAGAGTTGTACAGCTAGTTGGTGCACTTTAGTATCAGTAGATGGCAGCACTAGATATTGGTTTATTGTTGAGATGGTGGTCAGAGCGGCCAGAGCTGGTGCCACATCCAAGAATCACCTTCGCTGCTAAATCAGCTCATTAAACTCTACTTTAAAACCACGACTTCACATCTGTTACCTAAATGCTAAATGGTGATATTACAAATACTGCTTTTCTTATTGCAACAAAGAAAACCCTGCATGTGCGTTCTGCACATCTGCCCGCCACTCACACTGCTATGACAGAAACACTTTAACGGGTGTTTACTTTATTATTTCACAAATGCATGACTAGTGCAAGAGAGCAGTTGCTATTTTAATGAGAGCTGACAATAAGAAGGAACTTGAAGAAACTACACTAACTTGTAATAACATCTGTGCACGACAGCTGCAGGAGCACTGAGCTGTTGATGTGCTGCTGTGAAGGTAAGACATTAAAAAATGAGTTGGAATCTGCTCATTATGTATCTATTAGACTTGTAACTAGCTGATCATTTGCAAAAGACACTCAGCTCTATTTGTTTGAAACATCAGATGTAACCGATTTCTTTTTTTGGGACCTTGGAGAGTGTAACAGACTTTGAACCACAGACAGCAAACTGCACGCCAGCTAAGATGCGGTGTACAGCTTCTTAAGTTAAACGTCATCTCCCAGTGCAGCCATCCATAGCCCAACAGACTTCATTTCCTATCACGAACACGTACGCACTTTGTTCTGACTTTTTTTTCTCTGAAGTTTCCAGCCACTGAATAATGCTCCTGCTGTTTATAGTGTGCAGCTGTGGCGTGTATCAGTTAGCATCAGACATCTTTCTGAAACCCACAGAACCACACGAGAACAAAAGTGAGACCAAAGTTTATTGATTCTGCAGAAAAACTAGATCACTGCTGTGGAGCAGACAGCACGGTCTCCCACTTAGAAATTAAATAGATCGATAGAAAGATCAATAGGGGATCATATACAGTGCATTCCATTACTGCATTAATGCATTACATACTATACATACTCTTAATAAGGCAAGCGTGCTGGCTGTGTAAGGTGATGAGAAAAACACAGGTCTTATGGGTCGGTTGGACCAGTAGCTGGAAGTCATCGGCTGGACTGGTGGGAATCTTCAGTACAGAGCTCTGGCTTCACAATCTGAACACACAGTTTAAAACATCATGAGAAACAATAAGCACCTGTGCACAAACCTGGCCCGTCTGTTATATTCATATACAGAGAGTGAGGAACACGTCAAACCAGTTACAGTTAAGACGTATCTTAACGAAAGGTTTCAATGTCTAAAGTCTCTCAGGCGCAAACCTGCATTTTAAGTATTAATCACCCTAACACACTGAATTATGAATACTATAAACAGTATATGTGAAACTTCAGATCACACAGCATCTGCAGGTGCACCCCCTGCTCTTTGATACATTTCAACCACAAGATACCGAAGGTCTCACGCAGTTTACAGGAACAACATATAACAGGTGGAGACTGTTGCTGTGGGTTTTTACTCTGACAAAAGGTCAATATTCTGTATCTAGGTCTCCTTTGTTTGCTACGTGTCTTTCTATATGTTTTTATAGAGCAACATCCATCCCAGAAAACAATTGAAACATGAACATTGTAACATGTCGTGCATTTGTTTGTCTGAGGTTGTATTTAAATCATTTTTAAACCTACTAAGGGGCGGATCTGCTAATGATGTCAGTGTTAATTTAAACCGATGAGCTCACCGTGCTTGGATTACGTGACTTACATTTTTCTTTTTTAACATTTTTTTAACTGGAAGATACAAAATAAGCTCATCAAAATAAACTGTGTGAGAAGTATGAACCAATCTTCCCACACAGGACAAAAAAATGAAAAACAGGCGGATGCTGCTGCTGTGGTTTTACAGTGAGAAAACGTCATTTTCACACCTTGCACATCCTATCTCACTTTTACCTTTAGATCATCTTGGATTTTTTTATTCTATTGGTTTTTCTTTTCTGCACATGTGCAGAGCAAAGCAAGTGTGATGTTGACAAGTGTGATGTGATGCAGAGCCGTGCTGTTAGAATAGAACCAGGAAAATCCAAAAGAAGAGCGTGAAAATCAAAGGAGTGCATAAGAGAGTGTAAATGTTGGCCTCATGACAATCTGAGGTGCTTAATTTTCTTCTGCATTTCCTTCCAGCTTTACTCTGAGTCTACATCACTTCCTGTACTTAACATTGTTCTTTGACTTAAACTTTACAGCTTTTATGAGCAAGTCTCAAAGTCTGACTTGACCAGAGAGCCGCAGACAGCTCACTTAGTCTCTTTGGTGAATGGTAATCAAACTGGTTCTTATACACTTGAGTACTCAGAGCACTTTATACAAAATACATCATTCATCCATTCATACAAGCACTTGTTTTCTATTGATTTAAAATTGATTTTATTCCTTAGCTGTATTATATAAAAGGAAGTGTTATTTAAATAGAGAAATTACAGAAATCAATAGTTTAATTAATTAGTGTAAATTGACATGGGAGGTCTTTATGAGAAGGAAAATCTGAAATGCTTATGACAACACAGTTGTCCAACATTTCTGCTCTCCTTCAAATGTTTCAAAGTCATCCAATGAGTCAGATTAGAGTCTTTACATATTCTGGCCTCTGAGGCTTATGTTTGACACCACTGGTTTAAACTGGAATGCCAGGAATAGCTGGAATTGTTCTGAGCGTTAAGACAAAGAGGAGCAGCTGTACCTGGTCTTTGTTTATATGGGATTCTCTTTAATCTTGATTTCTACATAACAGATGTCTTCTGTCCTCACTGCTGAGTAGACGGCAGCTAAAGCGCTCTCTGCACAATGAAACACACAGAGAGGACATCAGTGCACATGGTCATAGAGACACTACTGCCATTACATTAATCAATCAGATTATTTATTGTGGGGAAAGTAATTATGATTTTCCTGCAGAATTTGTAAGTATTATTGTAGCTTCCACAGATTGACCCATGAAAGCTTTGAATGAATGAATGAATCAACAAATCCACGAACTAATCAATCAGTTTATTCTATGTATAAAGCAGATAAGGAGGTTATAAAGTTTACATATTTGCTGTAATTATTCATTCAATTTATGTTATTTTATTCTATTTAATTTCTATGATTTATATCTTGCTGCTTTATTTTATATATTGCATTTATATCTTACACTCTTGCCATTAAAGTGCACTGATTGAATTTTATATATTCCTTTAACTTTTCTTAAGTCTTTTTTTTACACTGATGTGAGTAAGAAACAGTATTTGAGTTATCCTGTGTGTCCAAGTAGAGAGCTGACAATAAAACATTTTTGAACCGTGAATTTTTGAAAAGCCTGAAAGTCGGAGTCTCACCTTGAAGCTTCCTGTCAACATATCGTTCCACCAAAACAATCAGTAAGACCACTAGAGCTATGACACAGAGTGTTCCAGCAGTCAGCAACACCGGGAGAAGAGGAGAGGAAGCGGCAGGAACGGTCAAGGTGGTCGAGGTGGTTTTAGGTGGAGGTGTGGCTGTAGATGGAGGTGTGGATGTAGGTGGAGGTGTGGTGGTGTGTTCCCCTAAAATAAAGCAAACACAGTCATTAAGTTGTCGTCACATTGTGAATGTTGAAAGATGCAGAAACACAGACAGGTGAGTGTGTCACCTGTGACAGTGATCCAGCTGGATGGAGACTCTCCATGACCGCTGATGTCACACTTGTAGAGGCCTTCATCAGACCTGGAAACATGCTGGATGGTCATATTATTTGAAGTCCTGTTGCTTATGAGGGAGCCATCTTTATAGAAAGCAGCTGGGAGGTTGGAGGGAGTGGTCTCTGTTTTACAGAGCAGAGTGACGTCATCTCCCTCCATCACAGGGAGGACAGGACTCTGCAGGATCACTGATCCACCTCAACACAGAGACAAACTACAGCATTTCATCCATTTACACACAGCTTCATCAACACTAACTCCACACACTCAGCTTACCAGCGACTGTCAGGTTAACCATGTTACTGATGGGACCCTCTCTGGACTCACACCAGTAAACTCCACTGTCCAGTAGAACGATGTGGCTGATGACGCAGGAAGAACCATCTAATCTTCCAAACTCATCTCCACACTGAGTCCTGGTTTCTTTGCTTGTGTTTCTCCTCAGAGTCCATGCAGCAGAGCTGTCGTCCTCCTCACAGCTCAGAGACACAGAGTCTCCGTCAAAGAACTGAGAGCTGCTGGGACTCACAGTCAGACGAGCTGTGAGGGTTAAAAATAAGCTTTTCATTAACTTCAAAAGTAATATAAATTCTTGTTTTGATGAAATCAGCCTATAGAATCAAAATAAGATTTAAATGTGCTATAGACAAGCATCTACACACCAGATATTTCTGATTCTGATCACAGTTTTAGCACTTTATATTTAAAAAAAGACGTTTACTGACCTTGGTTTGTTGTCCAGTAAAACACCGATGTCAGAACTAAGGAGAAATTACAATTAGGTTAGTATAGAATAAAGACTAAAGAATAAAGGACTGTAGATAATTATTATGTTATAGATAACTATGAAACTCTGGGAAAATGCTGGTTTTGCTACAAGAGATGTCACGTATGGAGTGGGATGATTAAAGCAGGATGATTATGTTAGTTTAAATGAATCAACACTTCTGAGTCACACTAAATGTCAGAATCCTCGAAGCAGAGGTCGAGGAGGGGGTGTGAGAACAATTTAAGGAACGTTGTGCAAAAACTCTTCTTCGTCTTTCATGTAAATACATAGTTCGATTTAGAAGTCGATAATAATGAATATATAGAAAGAAATCTTTGCATTATCATTTCCCCTGTAAATGTCACACAAAACTGTCTATCAGTCTTTTTGCACTATTAGGGTTTTTTTTCTCACTGTACTGGTGGCATAAAGAGCACTACCATAACTTGGTGCTTTTATTCTTCTTTTTCATGCTTTTTCCTTCATCACTTTTGATTAACAGAACAGAAAGTAAAAGTTCAACATTTAAAACAAAGAAAAACCAAAAAATTCATGCTTTACTCACAGAGCAGACATAGTACAGACGCTTCCTTCATCGTCCTCTTAACTGACGTGACCTTTTGTTCCTTTTTGTTATAGAGACAAGGTAAACCCCACCCTCTTCACCAACTTGTCTTTTTTCTATATGTGTAAGATGTGTGACAAATATAAATTAAAACAAAAAATCATTCAATTCAAATTGTAGTTTAAAAGTTATTTGACAGAAAAGAGTACAAAGCTGCACTTTCAATAATTTAACCGCTTTTAGTGTTTGAAAATGTGTTGTGTTGTTTGGCAGCTTCTCTTTAGCAACACTTTAACAATGAAGAGCTGGGAGAATAGGGATGCAGTGGTGAAAATTTCCCAGTCTTCCCTGATATGCAGTTTTAGCTGTTGAGCACAGTGGGGTTCTTGGAGACTGTTGCCCACAAAGACACTTGCGCAGGCTGTCACTGCACCAGCAGCAGAATCATTGATACGAAACAGGATGGGTCCGTGCTTTACCTTGTTTACATCAAATTCTGACCCTACCGTCTAAATCTCTCAGTATATATTGAAACTAACCAGACCAGGCAGTGTTTTTAGAATCTTTTATTTACATTTGGTTAGTGAATGTGTGAATTGCAGCCTCGGTTTCCTGTTGTTAGCTGACAGGAGTTTCAGCTGGTGTGGTTTCTGCTGCTACAGAATCTCCTTCACATGCGGTGCATTCAGAGAACAGTAAGTATCCTTTTGTTGTAATGAGTGGTTGTTCGAGTCACTTTTGCCTTCCTTTCATCTCAAAATATAAAAAAGGGGTGTTGCACATTCATTATGCAAGTTAGTGACCTTTCACTCGTGCAGACTCAGTGTTGGAGGGCTTGTTGGTGCACTTTAGGGTCAGTAGATGGCAGCACCAGACTATGGTTCCTTGGGACCCGTCACTCAGGAGGACGTGGCTGATTTTTCTTTTTTTCCCCCCCATTGACTCATCACACGCAAGAAAACTTGCACACACAGACACACACGCCTGGTGCTAAAACTCACCCATCCTGCTATATCAGCTTCTTGTTAAAGATTAGACTTGCTCCAAATTACAACTTAAATCATTTATCTGCTTTTAGATCAGTAATAGTTACTATTGGCGACTGTCAAGCCTTTGAGTCGCCGAGCAGCTGAATAGGGGAATAATGTTGATGCGCCCGCTGTTTAAAACGTTAGTCAAAGTTCCAAGTTAAAACTCCTTTATTTGTTGTCAAATCCTTAAAATCCGTAGAAAACGGTGAACAAAAACATTCTAAGCTTGAGCGGTCAGCAAAAGTCGACTTCCCCCATCACCCACTCATTCACAAAAATTCCCTCGGGACGTGAACAGGTGATATAGCAATCACTATTACTATTACTATTACTGACACCACGTGACCCAAAGCTACGCCTATCCACAACATTCCGGCCCCTAATTATTACATTCTTACAGTAATAATTACACATGTAACACCATAACTCACGACACACACTTCATCACATCACAGACACCCAGTTAGACAACATAACATACTCAAAAGTCCACCAAAGTTATTTTCTCATGTCTTCTCTTCTTTTCTTCTGTCTGCACATGGTCAGTCAGTCATAGGCCAGAGGTTACCAGCACTTAGCCTAAATATAGTCAGTCTGTGATGTACATCTCATAACATTAAAGTCAATTCAAAGTTAGTTATGTCACACTGTGTCAAAAATGTCATCGTCATGGGTCAGAGGCCTCCCGAAGAAGGCATACCTTTGTGACGGGTCTGCACACATGGCTGGTTGGGGTCTTAATCCAGACCTGACGCACAAGCCCCTTTTCATCTGGTGCAGCTCCGGTGACTCTCCCAATGATCCAGGAACCACGAGGTGCAGAATCATCCACTATAAGGACCACATCTCCAGGAACAAAGTTACGTTTAATCCTTCCCCATTTCTGGCGCTGCTGAAGTTGTGGCAAGTACTCTTTAGTCCATCTTTTCCAAAACAGATCAGATATATATTGAACTTGCCTCCATCGTTTACGTGCTTAGAGATCGTCCCTCCGGAACAGGCCAGGTGGTAAAGACGGGTTGGACTTGAGAAGAAGGAGATGGTTTGGTGTTAAGGCTTCCAAATTATTTGGATCGGTGGATTCCAGCGTAATGGGTCTACTGTTGAGGATTGACTCCACTTCACAAAGAGCAGTTTGGAGCCCTTCCTCGTCCAAATGCTTTGTTTGGAGAGTGGAATTAAGGACCTTTCTGACAGAACGAATCAACCGCTCCCATGCTCCGCCATGATGCGATCCAGTTGGAGGATTAAAGATCCATTTCACTCCCTTCAAAGACACAGCAGCAGAGATCTTTTCATGATTCCACTGTTCCATAGCTCGTCTCAGCTCGCGCTCTGTGCCCACAAAGTTAGTCCCATTGTCCGAGCGCAGTTCTTGTACCTGACCTCGTCTTGCGATGAAACGTTGTAAGGCGTTAATAAAAGAATCGGTGTCAAGAGATGAGGCAACGTCAATATGTACTGCTCTAATTGCCAAACAAGTAAAAATAACACCATACCACTTCACAAGACTTCTCCCGCGCTTCACTTCAAATGGACCAAAATAGTCCACTCCAACAAAGCTAAATGGGGGTTTCTCAGGGGTCACTCTGCTTTCAGGCAACTCAGCCATCTGCTGCTGGCCTGCAGCTCCATGAAATCTTCTGCAAGTCACACACCTCGACATGATGATTTGGAGACGAGAAATTTCTTCGGCATATCTTTTCCTCTGACAGAACTTAATTATTTGCATCTCAGCATCCTCAATCTCTCCCAATGAAAGAAAGCCATGCCGGAAATCAACCTTACGTTGGGCATCTTCAGACTGAATCACAGGCCAATTGTTCGCTGGCTGTGTAAGAAATGCAGGACCAGATATCCATTCAGTGTCACGTAAAAAGGTCTCTGCCTTCATACCTCTGGAGGCAAGGTCCGCAGGGTTATGTGTGGTGTTCACATACCTCCATTGGGAGGCACTAGAAGCCTTGAGGATTTCTGACACTCTGTTCGTCACAAAAACACGGAACCTGGAAGTCTCATTGTTTATATATTTCAACACTGCGGTGCTGTCCGTCCAAAAGACAGAGTTTAGTAGAGGTAGTCTCAGCTCCCTCCTCCACATTCTATCCATGCGAACCGCTACCACTGCTGCCGTCAATTCCATGCGAGAGATTGTGACTGGTTTTAAAGGTGCCACCCTGGATTTTCCCATTATAAAGGAACTGTGAGTCTGTGAGCGACTGTTGTGCAGCAACAGGTAGGTAACAGCCCCATAGCCCTTCTCACTCGCATCTGCAAAATGATGCAACTGAGCAGTGGTTGTCTGTCCAAAATCAGAAGGTTTTAAACATCGTCCGATGCTGATGTTGTTCAACAGATGCAATTCTTCTACCCAGCTTTTCCACTCTTGAGCAACTGCTGATGGTATAGCATCATCCCATCCTATCCCCCTCTGGCACAGATCTTGAAGGATTCTCTTGGCTGTGAAGATAACAGGAGCAAGGAACCCCAGAGGGTCATAGAAGGAGCTTACTGTGGATAGGATTGCTCTCCGAGTCAATGGTCTGTTTGGGATAGATATGCAGAACTTAAATGCATCTGACTGCAGGCACCACTTCACTCCCAATGCCCGCTCAACAGGTAAAAGGTCACAATCCAGGTCTAGGTCCTTAACTTCATTTGCTCTTTCCTCCTCAGGTATAACTGCCAAAACACTGCGGCTATTGCTGATCCACTTTGTTAAGTGGAAACCACCTTTGGCGCAAATGTCTCTGAGGTCTGAGTAAAGATTGATGGCTTCTTCTTCAGAGCATATTGAAGCAAGGCAGTCATCGACATAAAAACCATACAGAATTGTGTCAATCACCTGCTGGCTGAAGTATGCTTTGTTGTCCTCTGCGCATTTCCGCAGGGCGTAGTTAGCACAGCTCGGAGAGGACGTTGCCCCAAACAAATGAACACCCATCCTGTACTCCTGCATACTCTGATTGATGTCACCACCGGGCCACCAAAGAAACCTCAAAAGGTCAGCATCTTCCTCTGGCACATGCACCTGGTGAAACATAGCCTCAATGTCAGACATCAAAACAATGGGCTCTTTTCTGAACCTCGTCAGTACGCCAACCAAACTGTTTGTTAAGTCAGGACCACTCAGGAGCTGCGCATTAAGAGAGACACCCTGGAATGATGCTGCACAGTCAAAGACGACGCGCATCTTCCTGTTGGTAGGATGGTAAACCCCATGGTGAGGGATATACCAAAGCTTCCCATCACTGCGCTCTAATTCTGCGACTGGGACTCTCTTTGCATATCCTCTAGATATAAGATCTGTCATGAAGGCAGTGTAGTCTTTGTGAAAGTCTTTATCTCTGATGAACCTTTTCTTCAAACCTAAGGCTCGTTGCTCAGCAATTGCACGGTTGTCAGGCATTCTTATGTCTCGGTCTTTCAGTGGCAGGGCAATGCTGTAGTGCCCATCCCCCAAAGTCACCGTCTTGCTGGCCAATTCCAGGAACTTCAAGTCTTCCTTTGACAGCCCCATCTGTTCATCATCGCTGCTCTCAGGAAAGTCCATCTTGAACTGCTGTTTCCATAGCTTGTCCAGTGTGACAGCAGAAACTCTGTTGGCAGTAACTGTTGCCAAACATCCTGGCCTTCCACAGCATTCTCGATTAAGTGGCCCATTCACAGTCCAGCCGAGCACAGTCCTAATGGCAAAGGGTCCATCACCTACACTCCGGATGACCTCCAAAGGTTCTAGAGCTCTGGGCATATTCATGCCAATCAAAAGCTCAACATTGGCCTTAATTTCTGGCAAATTAACATGCTTCAAATGTGGCCAGTCATCCAGGTCCTGTTGATTTGGGATGTTACCAATATCTACAGGCATTTTATGCTGAGTGAAGAGGTTAGGCATATCACAGTACATGTCACTGTCCAATCCAGCAACTTCAAGTTCAGGTACAATGAAACTGTCCACCACTTTTTCCTGTCCCATGGTGCGCAGGAGAATCTTTGTCCTCCTCCCAGCAATATTCAGCTTGTCCATAAGACCCACTGTACAAAAGGATGCTGAACTCCCTTGGTGCAGAAAGGCATACGTTTCCACTATTCTTCGACCACTCTTTGATTTTACTTTAACTGGCACAATGGCAAGCTTACAGTCCTGTTCACCGGCCCCAGTAAGACCACTAGTCTGGATCGTAACAGGAATGTTATCTGCCTCATTATTAGGTTTGACTTCATTCTTCTCTTTGTGGTGGATATGGAGTATACTTGCATGTCGGAGACCACAGATTTTACATGAAAGGCGTTTTCTGCATTCTTTGCTTATGTGCCCAATACACAAACAGCCAAAACAAATGCTGTTCTTTTTAAGAAAAGAAATCTTCTCATCATGAGGTTTCTTGTCAAGCAGAGCACATGACGCTAGTGTGTGTCCGCCTTTGCAGAAAAAGCAAGCCTTCACAGTGCTGTGACGATCTTGAGCCCCTGTCTGATTCTGTCTCTCGACATCAGAGACTGTTGTGGCAAAGCTACTTCCTTTAGCTCTTGGATGTGGAGAACGTTTCCCTCCATTGTTGCCCTTGGCTGCTAGATGTGTTGCTGGAACGTCACATAGATTTCCAAAGAAAGAAAGTGTACTTTATTGGTCCCCGTGGGGAAAATCCCTCTCTGCATTTAACCCATTCACTCAGTGAAGCAGTGGGCAGCCACTGGGCGCCCGGGGAGCAGTGTGTAGGGACGGTACCTTGCTCAGGGGTACCTCAGGGTAGCTGTTCAGGGGAATCGAACCCCCGACCTTCCGATCATGGGGCCACCACTCTACCTACTGAGCTATCCCTGCCCTAGAGATGGGATCTGTTGCAATTTTAACTTGACGCTCAAGGAAGGAAACAATGTCAATGAATGCGGCTCTGCGATGTTGCCTCTCCTGAATGTCACATGCTACTGTTCGCCATTTGTCTTTTAACTTATATGGCAGTCTTCTAATCACAGCAAGCATATTGGCAGGTGTATTTAATTCAGAGAGATCATTAATCTCTTCCATTGCATTGCAGCATCCACGTAAGAACAAACAATATGCCTGAAGAGCTTTTCCATCTTCCGATCTAATCAGTGGCCATGAGTGAACTTTGTTCAAATAAGCAGATACAATCACATGTCCATTCCCAAAGTGCTCATACAGCAGAGTCTTTGCCTTTACATATCCAGCACTTCCAGACATATGTTGACAGCTTTTAACAAGTTCATTGGGCTGCCCCTTGGTGTACTGTGCAAGATAATGCAGGCAGTCGCCAGCATCACCAGTCTTTCCTTCTATGACCTGTTCAAACGAGTGCATAAAGGCCTGAAAATGTAAAGGGTCACCATCAAAGGTTTGAATCTCCCTTTTGGGCAGTGAAGAAAGACTTTGCTGATGGACCAACATACAAGTTAATTCATTTTGTTTTTCCATAATGGACAACAGATTTTCATTGGCTACTGGATGAGCAGCTTGTGGCTTAGGCAAAGGTGGAATTGTTCCAAAAGCGTCGGAAGGCCCCATAAGAGCGGGTGCAGGCCTTTCCCTTTTCATATTGTGTTGCACTGTTTTTACTTGAAGCTCTGCATTCCCAGTGAATTGCATTTCCTTTCGTAAGCGTCTGTGGAACAAAAATCTCTGCATCCGCATTAAGAACATCAAGGCTGTTTCCCTTTGTTTTAAAATATGATTCCGTTCCATTAGATTTCCGTGAAGCGACGCTCCGCATAGTGGATCCAGTTCTCAGCACGTTCACCTTTGCAACAGTTGCAGCTATATCTGCTTCAAGCTGAAGTTGTTCTTTCTTTCTCCTCAATTGTTCCTCTTGTTCTTCAAGAGAGTGTTTTTCTTTCAGCATATGTTGACGTACAAGCAAGGCGGCCATTTCAGCTTCTGCCCTGAGACGTGCAGATAAAGTAGATGATACTCTTGAGCTTGACCTACTGCCTTGATTTGACACACTGTCGGATGGCAACACGTCATCATTAACATCATTCTGAGGATTAAGAGATGATTGAGGTTCTTTTCCAGTGTGCTCTCGCACCTCCACTTCTCCTCCCAGGGAAGTTTCCTGTGACTGTGCCTTGTCAGATGATGGCCTCCCCGACTGTTTATCAGTTTCAGAAAGCCATATGTTAACATCCTCCATAAACCCTTTATTGTATTTAGCGATGCTTGAGAACCATGTATTTTGTTTATCTTTCTCATCAAATGAGATTAGAGAAAGTAAAGATTCATGCAATGCACTGGCATCCTTAAACAGGTGTGTTAACTCATCAAACTGTTTTTTGACTTGTGAATGATTTTTATCATCTTTCATTAGCTCTTTAAGAGACATAATAACACTTTTCATTTTGTTTACATGCCTTTTCCGATCTGTTTGGATGGTTTCAATTTTGTTTGCAAGAGCTTCTCAGTGAGGGAAATTATTCTTTTATCCTTTTCAGTTTTTCCAACAACAGATGCAGCCTGTGATCCACTCATTTTAAGCATTCAACATAAGCAGCATGCCAAAATCCAAAACAAAGGCAACAGCAATTCCTTCAAACTCAGTTGAACGCCTGCAGAGCCACAGCACACACACACACACATCAAATCCAACAGCAAACGTAGCGGTGGGCGTGTCACAAAAACATCTTCGTATGGTCAGAATCCAAACTGCGTTCAAACAAACAACACGCAGCACAAAAACACAGTTTACATACCACCGTCGTTTTCTCCTTATCTGTCGGTCTAGCCGCTTTTACGGGTGTAGTGGCGGCGGTGTGTGGGCTCGCATCGGCGTTTATTCAGCGATGATTGCGGGACGCTCCATTGCCGTCGCACTTTTTGCTGACAAATATTGGCGACTGTCAAGCCTTTGAGTCGCCGAGCAGCTGAATAGGGGAATAATGTTGACGCGCCCGCTGTTTAAAACGTAAGTCAAAGTTCCAAGTTAAAACCTCCTTTATTTGTTATCAAATCCTTAAAAGCCGTAGAAAAACAGTGATCAAAACATTCCAAGCTTGAGCGGTCAGTAAAAGTCGACTTCCCCCATCACCCACTCATTCACAAAAATTCCCTCGGGCCATGAACAGGTGATATAGCAATCACTATTACTATTACCGACACCACGTGACCCAAAGCTACGCCTATCCACAACACCACCCATAATACTCTTTCTCACAGAGGGCCTCACTCATAAAAAATGGAGAAAAAAATGAACTCATAAATGCATTTAAATTAGCAAATTAATTGGCAAGTTTTAGTGCACAAACCAATATTGAAGCAGAAAATTCTTTATATTGATGCACGTTGCTCTTCTGGTCCTCCATATTGTCATGAATTTGACTGAGTGCAGGAAGGAAAGGACTCAAACGCGGCAAAAAGTAAACTAAAAAAAAAGTCAGCTTAATTTGCTGAATGGCAAAACAATACAAAACTAGACCAGGACATATATAAACTGATACAGGTAGAGGCACACAGGGAAACACACAGCCATGAGGGAGAATGCAACACCAGACGGAGGGAGACTCTGACCTAAATACACATGAGGATAATGAGGGAAGAGAGATCACACAGGGAACACAGCTGACGCCATAGAGGAAGCAAAACAAGACATGCTGAACACGGAAACACGAGACCTTCACAATAAAACTGCAAACAGAGGAACACAAGACTGACACATGAGTTTGACAGAGGGGTGGAGGAAAGGCAGAAGAGACGGAGCAAGGGAATATGAGGGAGAGGGAAGACATGCCGGGCTGGGGAAACATGGATAAACATGGTGGACTGAAACCCAAGGAGGTCACAAGAACTTATACAAGCACATAAGCACAGACTCACAGAGGGCAAAGACACAAGGGGAAAACACTAAGTAATCAAGCAACTAAACAGGGAATAAGAAACTCAAAACAGGATAACTAGGCACAAAAGAATAAACGTAAAACTAAAAAGGTGAACTTGTACATAAATCATAGACAAAATGACAAAAACACAAGAAAACTCAAAATGCTGGGTCAAATGATGCAGACCATGACACATATCCCACACTGGTGACTGAAGTGATGCTATAACTATGGAGAGTGTGATTTGATGTGTGAATTCTTACCTGCAGAATTGAGTGTAAATGCAAAGCCAGCATCCCCACTTGTCACTGTCCCACTTATTGGGCTTGCCTAACCTGCCTGCTACCACTGATGTACTATTTACTGATGATGTAAATGTAGCCACCCCTGTAACAACAAATGCCCAGCTAATCATAACTAAAAATGTCAGTTTCACCAGAGAATATCCAAAGGATGCTGTTAGTAATGTGCATCAGTTAGAAGAGCTTTTTGCTCAAATCCTCATAATCTACCTCACAAGCCACGCACAACTTACATCTATGAGTTCCACCAAACAAGGCTCCACCTCATTCTGAGACACAGACAGACATTTCCAGACAAGGGGACCCCAACAGGTAGTGTGCTTAAAGGAGCTTTTCTTGGAACACGATAGTATCAGGCAAGACATGAAAACAGGGCGCTGTTAGAATGGGACTGCGCAAGGAATCCCAGTGGAAGGGGCTACATGAATAGGGACCAATGGAATCTTCAATACCCAGCATCCAGACTGATGGTAAACAACTATTAGCTCAGTGTTCAAACATTCAGAAGAAGGAACTGCTCTCATGGCTGAATGTGAACCTGCCTTTAGGAAACCAGACAAAACATGACATTAATCTGCCTTGAAAATCTTTGATTGGCAGTATCCAGCCCATTAGAAAACGGTTAAAACTGACTCACTCCCAAACAGAGACAAAGATTCAGAGTGCCACCACTTCCCCACCTACACCACATTGTTTACCTCAGAGCGGAGCTGGAGGGAATGCTACTCCTCTCTAAGGCTGTAACCAATGTTCCCTCTAAGCTGCACGCGTGCGCAATTGCGCACTGCTGGCACGGTCTCTGCGCAGAAAAAATCTGCGTTGCGCACACAAAAAAAATTTAAAGTAAATATGTTAACAATTCTGTTTTGCAGTGTTAGTCAGTGAGTGACTGGCTGCTCCCATATGGGATTAGAACGATGCCATCTTATCCCATAGTCCAGCCAATCACGCGATTCACATTCGTACATACGCAGCTAATCAATGTCATTGACAGGCTATGACAGCATCCTTATGTACCGACACCGGCGTTTTAACTAGCAAAGCGCCATGGCTGATGTGGAGTGAAGCCACGTTTAATTGACAACGTGTACAACCATTGGAGAGTGTAGCAGACAGACGTAACAACTGACGGGGGTAAAAGTGAGGACTTTATACCAGTTTTTAAATTGTGTTGATCGGCACGTGAAAACCAGAGTTTATGATAAAACTATCTGCAATGTTTGTTTTTTCTTCCTGAATACTGTCGTCGTTATAATTTTATGGAAATGAAGGAGAGAAACGCGTAAAAAACGGCGTTTATAAGGAAAAAGCTCGAAAGCGTGTGAGCAAAGACAAAACCAAAACACCCCCCACCCTTTCCCATTGGTCGAAAAATCGAGCAAATCAAAACATGCCATTAGTTGTTAAGAAACAGGCGGAAATTTTAGGAGTGACGGCTGTGTTTTGAGATGTGAGAGATTTTCGACGTTTAACGCAAATCTTTATGTAGTTAGTGTGTAGTGTAGTTTTGTTGTGTGTGTCAGAACAATGAGGCGACTGCTGAATGTTACAGGTGTTACAGCAGTGATACATCTGCTGCTGTCAGGCCTGCAGGTATCAGGCTTGCTGTTCTCCTTCATCTCATAGTGGACAGAAATTATTTTTTGTGACACAAATAATTTGTGTGGCATCAGATTTGATGCAGAACAGCTGATTGTTCTGTAAATAGTTTGAAATGTTTATTTAAAAACGCATTGGCTGCATTTTTAGGTAAACAGCTGCAAAAAACTTTGTTTGCAAAACTCAGTTACTTTTTTGAAGAAGTAACTATATAATTAATTGCCCAACATTGGTCATTATTTACTGTACTTGCAGACAAAGTTACAGACTCTCTCCCAGACCACAGACTCATAATACAGTCAGAGCTTTATTTATTTATTTATTTATTTTAAAAAGAAAGTTGTGTTTTCAAAATTGGAGTTCAAGTTATTTTACTTCCAATAGTGTTTAACATGCTACACAGGTCATGAGCAAGATTTTTTTAATTTTCATTGTAAGTGGGCTAAAGCAGTTAAAAGTTGTCTAACATAAATGCTGTGATTATTTTAATAAACAATGTAACTTGGATGGATTCGATGCTGGCGTGACCACAGTGCACACGTCTGCTGTGCTCAAGTGGTCCAGGGGACGCTCAGGAGTTTGTGTGTTCGCTCACACACGTGAAACATTAGAGGGAACATTGGCTGTTAACTGGATTTAGCTGCTTTTGCAAAGGATGCTAATGATATTGGCTATATTCTAAGCCTACAGCTGTCACTAAACTTGAAGACGACATTCCTATTCAAAAGTCTACAGCTTAGTCGCAAAGCTGTTGTTTAGTGAAGTAAAGGAGTGTATTCACAACCTACTAGGTAAGGGCTGAATCATCACATCAAAGTCTCCTTATGCTGCCCCTGTTGTATGTGTTACATGGCACATAATGCCTGCTGTTTATGCATTGCCTATTGTGCAATAAACCAGAAAACCAAACCCTGATAGGCACCCACTGCCCTGTATCCAAAACCTGATTGACACACTGGGGGACCATTCCTGGTTCAGTATTCTTGATCAAGGAAAGGCTTACCACCTGTGATTTAACACAAAGGTTTCAAGGCATCTTGCAGGCTTTGTAACTCCCTGGGGGTCGTATAAGTGGGTTAGAATACCATTGGCCTCTCCAGTGTGCCTGCGGCCTTTAAGAGGCGCATGGAAGAGATGTTGGATGCATTCAGGGATGAATGCTGCATTCCCTATTTGAACGACATCCCCTGTTATGCCAAAACCTGTGAGGAGCATTTTGGGGTCTTCACAAAGTTTTGAATCACTCCAGCATCACGAATTGAAGCTAAGGCCTGAAAAGTGTGAATTGTTTCTGTGCAGTTACTCAAGGCCAAAACTCCTCAGACTGGTGCTGATGTGGGACTCTTGGGCTTCCAAAGCCTGTGCATGAACTTCTCTAGCATGTAACTAGCACAACCTCACCAGAAGAAACCCAAAGGCAGTCAGCTGTCCTCTGGTACTCCAGCCCATTCCACAGGGGGCTGGTGAACACCAGCAACACACTGACATACTCACCCATCCTCCAGTCTTAGCCCACCCAGACTTCCACTTACCTTTCTTGCTTCTGAGATGCCTCAGAACAGATCCTTGGTCCTTGGTGCGCACCGCGGATGACGTCAGTGCGTACACTGTGTCTGAGGAGGATGTGCGGAAGTGCTTCAGGAAGGTGAACGCACGCAAAGTTACTGGTCCAGACGGGATTCCCGGCCGCGTCCTCAAGTCATGCGCCGCCCAGCTGGCTGGAGTGTTTACACACATCTTCAACCTTTCCCTCTCTCTGTCTGTAGTCCCAGCCTGCTTCAAAATGGCCACCATCGTCCCTGTACCCAAATCCTCCACCATCTCCTCATTGAACGACTGGCGACCTGTAGCCCTGACCCCCATCGTAAGCAAATGCTTCGAGAAGCTGGTCAGGGACTTCATCTGCTCTGCACTACCCAACTCACTGGACCCTCTACAGTTTGCATACCGTCACAACAGGTCCACTGATGATGCCATAGCCCTGACACTACATACTGCCCTGTCACACCTGGAGAAGAGAGACACGTATGTGAGAATGCTGTTTGTAGATTACAGCTCAGCATTCAATACCATCGTTCCCTCGAAGCTGGACAGGAAACTGCAGGATCTAGGACTGAGCAGCTCCCTCTGCAGCTGGATCCTTAACTTCCTGTCTGACGGACGCCAAGTGGTCAGACTGGGCAGCATCACCTCATCCCCCATCACACTGAACACTGGTGCTCCACAGGGGTGTGTACTGAGCCCTCACCTGTACTCACTCTACACCTACGACTGCACGGCCACTAACAACTCCAACATCATTGTGAAGTTTGCGGACGACACTACAGTGGTGGGTCTTATCACCAACGGTGATGAGACGGCTTACAGGTGTCAATCAATCAATCAAGGCTTTATTCGCCACATGCAGGTTGCCCTGCAGTGAAATTGGACACCCCCCCCCCCCCCCCCCGACCTTACACACACAACACAGACATCACATGGGGATACAGATCGGAGATTGGTAGCGTTATAGAAAACAAACACTGAAATATACACTACAATGGGAAAGTACAAGAGGAAAAAAAGAGACCTCTACTCATGCCGGGCTCCTGGGAGGACAGCATGAGAACAGGAAACAAAAAAACTCCTCTGCACAGAAAAGCACATAAATGTCCACAGCACAACATTATGGAGCACGTGACAAGCCACAGGGTCGGGTGGGGGGTGAGGAGTAGTCTGAAGCAAACACAGCAGCCATCCTGCCCATTCCAGCGCGGGCTCAGACCCACCGTGTTCCCCAGGAGGGAACAAGCATCGAAGGCGTTTGGAAAGGGAGGGGGGATGAATGTATGCACATCAGTGTATATGTCTGTGTGTGCGTGTCCAGAGTTCAGCTGAGACAGTGTCCTTCGCCCTGCTAGCCTAAGTAAACAGTCTTCCAGCCAACCCCGGTGGCCTTGCATGGAATGGGAAGAACAGTCTAAACACAGTTGTTATCAGGGAGTTGTTGTTCGGCTTCAGCCTTGCGACCGCAGCTGGCGCCAAAAGGGTATCCGCATGAAGTGATGATGGTTTTTACTTTAGTGCGAACAACTCATATGAATTTCAAAGCAGTTCTAACAGTCCAACACTGGTCTCTCAATCTCCCGTTGGAGAGCCGCGAGCTTCTCCATGATGTTATCAAACTTGCGCTCTGTGATGTTGTCATTCTTGTGCTCAGAGAGCCAATTCTGAGAACTCACGACCGCAGTGAGCCTCCCCAAGATGTAATCCAGTCTGCACTCAGAGATCTTATTATGAGTATTCACGGCAGTCGTAAGCCTCTCAAAGATCTTATCCGTGCTGCACTCAATGAGCCCATTTTGAGAAACTCACGCCTCTTCCCATCGTTTTAACGCCTCTTCCCATCGTTTCAATGGGAAGACAACCATCTCACCCTCAACGTCGCAAAGACAAAGGAGTTGATAGTGGACTTCCGGAGGTGCAGAGAAGTACACACCCCCATCACCATCAACGGCGCTGCTGTGGAGAGAGTGAGCAGCTTCCGGTTCCTTGGTGTACATCTGGCTGAGGATCTTACGTGGTCAGTACACATAAACAAAACAGTGAAGAAGGAGCAGCAGCGCCTCTTCTTTCTCAGGAGACTGAAAAGATTTGGCATGAGCCCCCGCATCCTCAGAACCTTCTATCGCTGTGCCATTGAGAGCATCCTCACTGGATGCATCACCACCTGGTATGGCAACAGCACCGCTTACAACCACAAAGCTCTCCAGCGAGTAGTGCGGTGCTCTGAACGGATAATTGGAGGTGAGCTTCCCTCCAGGACATCTACAGGAAGCGGTGCCTGAGGAAAGCGGGGAGGATCATCAAGGACTCCAGTCACCCCAGCCATAAACTGTTCAGACTACTTCCATCAGGAGGTTCTGCAGCATCCGGTCCCATACCAGCAGACTGAGAGACAGCTTTTTCCATCAGGCCATCAGACTGCTGAACACGTCATAGACACCTCAGCTTCACTACTAGAGCTTCAACATTATGCACTCCACACTGCATATAAATGCCACTTGTTTTGAACAATATCCAACTACCAACCTCTGTATATTTTATATATATTTTATTTTATTGTTTACTCTATTTAATTTGTAAAATATGTATACACACACACACACACACGTAGAAAAACATATTTAGTATACACATCCAGTAATGCATACACTCTTATATTGTACATCTATTTATTACTCTCAGATTTAGCCAATCTTATATTTTTGCTTGTTTTATGTTATTGTATTTTTTGCACACCTCTGTTGCTGTGAAGCTCGCACTCAAGAATTTCACTCGCATGTACTGTACCAGTGTACCTGCACATGTGATGTGACAATAAAAGTGATTTGATTTGGATTTGATTTGGTCCTGTACTCTATCATCAGCAGGACGGTATGCTGACTGTCTGACTGTATGGTTCCAAACACTATCACCAGCCGAGAAAGAGGAAACCAGCGGATGTCGCGCTAAACAACAGCAGCACGTTTAAGCTTGATCAGCTGTTGTTAGAATTTATTTAATATTACTTTCTAGTATCAGCTGATGTTTGCTGGAGCCACAGCTGTAAACCTGCTGGTCATGATGTCGGTTTGGATATGTAGTGAGAGGGAAACATGAAGATGAAACCAGGAGATGTCCTTACTGAACCATCAGAGCTGAACAGGTGATGGAGAAACAGGTTTACCTTTTAGGTGACATGAATGAGTTGAAGGGAAGTTATGAACTGTTTCTGAGAGACAAATAACACCAGGATCCTTTTCTAAGTAGCTGACAGCTGGTAACTGTGCAGGGGCGGGTCTAGTTCTGCCAGGGGGCAGGTAGGGCATTAACAGGGAGAGGGGGGCACAAACTTTTATTTTTTATTCTCATTTAAAATGTCTCGCTTTTAATAAATAATTATCTGAATCTTACAACCAAAGTTTTTATCTGATATAAAATGTATAGAAATCACACATATACCAACATGACTGTACATCACTGTCACAACAGCGTTTTCATTCAAAGGCTTTATGGCTTTAATACCTGGGGGGCCGGTCTCTCGTCAAAATGCCCAGGCCGATTTTTTGTCCCAGTCCAGCCCTGCGCACGACAGGCAGTGAGTTAATCTGAGAAAGTGCATTAAAAAATAAATGAGCGGGCCAGCGGTGCACATCGCACATTAGTTGTGCCGCTTCTTAATGACAGTATCTTAGCTAACAACCCCAACTACCAGATTCAACTTGTAATTGGCTAAAAAATAACTTAGCCTACCGGTGAGAGGGACGTTGCTAGCTGGTAGTCTTTTCAAGCGATGTTGAAATTTCCACATTCCGACACTTCAAAAGCTTCAGGAGCTATCTGCTCAGCGCAGCATCAGCACCACGGAAATACACGGATACATCCGTAGACTCAGGACAGAATTCACAATGGGTTTTCGGGGCTTTCAGGTGTTTGGATCAATGTTTTCTTTTCTGATCAAACCAGAAAGCTTTAATTAGCAGCTGGGTTTGTCTCGCATTAACTGGTTGGACACAGAGGACATCGAAATGCAGCTGATTGAACTGAAAAGCTCGACTCTGTGGGGGTCAAAGTTTGTAGAATTACGGACGCAGCTGGAATCCACAGCTGTGCGTGTTCATGGAGCTGCATGTTCACCTGCTGGACGTCACTACCTGACAACTTTAACTGTCTTCAGAACATTGCAGAGGCCTTATTGACAGTGTTTGGCTCTACATGTCTGTGTGAGCAGACTTTCTCTCACATGAGTCCTCAGGTAGCTGTCTGAATGCTGGACACTGGGAGACCTGTGTCTCTGAGTGGGAGACCAGAGGTCACATTAACATGTGTATCCCTGTATTAACAAATATGCCATATTGGCCCAGTTTATTTTTCTTATCGTTACCTTATTGTTGTGAGGAGACCATAAATAGCATTTGGATTTTCTGTTGTACAGTTCATTTGCTGTTATGGATAAAACGTGTCTTTTTTTGTTTCCAAACAGCTGATAACTATTCGCTGACAGCTGCCAACATCTGTGAACAAATATAATTCTGTAAAGTTTTTCTATATAGTGTGTAACTGTTAATATAGAGCGTTATTACATCTATTGCTAATGCAATCATATGGCACACTGACTTCTGAGGAAATTTTAGATGCACTCATCACCAGAAAGGTTGCCGACCCCTGGAATAGATCCATACACTGATATATATATAACGGAACAAAAAGTTCACCTGCTTTTATAGCCGGAACTTTATAATGTGACACACAGAGGAAACAGTCCTGGCGCTACGTCTAAGTTAGCCGCTTGTTGAAGCTGGAAAACGGTTGCATTCGCGTATAACAGAGAAATATTTGAGCTGTCAAAGTAACGATGTGTTCCGTTGAGTATTTGCGAGAGTTTGTTAGCGAGAGACTAACGGCTGCTGCTGAAGAGATATTCGGCGTCTTTGTTAAAACGATGGTCCAGAATGAGGCCGAGATCAGTCAGCGCAGACTGCAGGATATCACTGTGAAGTTCCCCAAAATAAAGTTACACAGAATCGGTAGGTAACGCTCCGATGGTGTTAATGAACCCAGAGTGGTACTGCTATGTGTTTGAGTACTGGTGAGCTGATGGACGGCGCTACCGAGCATGCTCACGTCTGTGATGTGATTCTTAGGTAAGCGTTAGTGAGGTTTGGGGTGTGTCCAAATTCAGGGGCTGCATCCTTTAAAGGACCCGGCCTGCCCGTGCACGAAGGCCGGGAAGACCGGAAGTTAGCGGCTTCTGTAGGTCTAACCTAAGACGCGCGCCTCCTGTTGCCTAGCAACCGTGACAGTACCTGTTACAACCCTTGGTGACCAGCATGCTCGACAGAAATAGAGAAAATCTTTATTTTATGACTTTTATTGGAGAAAATTGAGATGTTTCAGTGTCCTGTGATGATTCACCACAGCCATGGGCTGAGTCACAACGGTAATGTTAACTTCCTACATTATTAAGCCTGCAGCTATTGATTATTTCTAATGATTATACCATCAATTAATTGAGTAATCTGATAAGAAATACTTCTGTCTTATTAATGAGCAGTTATAAATATTCAAAAGAGAAACAAAAATGAATAGAATAAACTCCTCATTGGTTCCATTTTTGAAATTGCAATGTTTTAAACTACATACATCTATTTGTACGTGCCATATTTAATAAAAACAATTGTTGAAAGAAAACATTTTCTTAAATGCAAAAAAATATAAATAATCTCAAGTATGGTCAAAATCTATATGCAATCTAAACGCAGGCATAAAAAAATTAGTGTCGAGGATTATTTATGATCACATTGCTTGATGAATCGTAGTCCTTCATCTCTCCCCTTGCAGCTGGACGCTTGCAGAGGGAAGTCAAAAATGGCAGTTGACCAAAAATAGCAGCAAACATTTATCAAGTATCAGTTAACTTGCAAGGTGAAAAACACAATTTTGAGTTCGAATTGCATGGACTTGTTTTATATGTTTTAAACAAAGAGAAAGGGGAAATGGGACATCCTGCTGATATGTTCAGGTTGTATGATATAAGCATGACAAAAACAGAACAGAAACTGGGTGAGTGTTTCTCCATTCACTGTCAGTCTTGTTATTTGTTGCTCTATGCAGGATGAGAGCACATTCAACTAAAACACAGCATGGTTAAGTTAGTCCTTGTTTTATCTTGGGATAAGGTGGGGCCCTTTAAATCAACTCTTTAAAGGGCCACACATTACACACCACTTTTTAGTTAGGATCGCTAATATGATGAGTATCACAGACACTCAGATTCATCCCATCACTGTCACTGACCACTAACACTACCATGCAGTGGTTTCTATCTTTTTGACATTACTCTAAGAACAAGATTTCTTAATCTTCAATCATCCTCACGATTTAAATTTGTAACGCTCTCAACCCCCAGAATTAACAGAATTTGGACAAACTGCCCGAAATGCATTGACAGAGACATTTCAGGGATATAGACCAGTCTGCGCTCCATATGGGTTAATTGTTAAATGCGTTAGTTGTGATGACGGCACATTAACGCTGACAGCACTAAAAAAATATAAAGTCCCCAATTTGGGATTTCTTTGCTTTAAACCAAATAAAAGAGGTAAACCTAAGGATGTAACCAAAGTGGTGTGCCGCTTGTGCAGACGTATAGTGCGAGCAAAGCTCTCAAACACGACTAACTGGCATGAGCATGTACATGTCCACCATCCGGCTGAGTATGCTAGGCTATCACCAGCTTCTGCAGCTCTCTGAGGAGGGGCATTTGCTCGCAGATCAAAGAGGGTGCTGTTAAAACAGCGCTATTATTTTTTTTCTGTTGACTTCTATGAGCTCCATCATGATTAGCAAACCTAGTCATGGGAAAAATAAATAAATAAATCGCCCTTGTAAACACTATCGTCAATAGTCGATATATTGTCCAATTGCCCAACCCCAGGCTGATCATTTTCATTTCTATCACACGATGTGGATCCTCTTGGTCCTAACACTCTATACTCCTTATCAGTATAGATCAGTGTTTCAGTACTAAGTATGAGTGTTTTTCTGTCATCACACATGTAACCTTGTTTTGTCCCTTTGTCTCGATAGACCTCCCACAACAACTTGTCATTAATAATAAAGATGAGGCTCTTATAGAGCAGCAGCAGCACTGTAACCAGGAGAGGAACTCCAGATTGGTCCAGGAGGAAGCAGAGCCTCTCCTGATAAAAGAGGAGCAAGAGGAAGACTGTTCCAGTAAGCTGCTTGTATTAACAGGAGACCAGCACCTTTATGGTGACTTTAACTAAATAGGAGTGGTTGATGAACCCGACCCAAACGTTAACCAGTTCCTCTCTCAAACTTCTCCTGTAGTGGACACCAGAGACCAGCAAGGAACTAAACGTGTAGAAATGGGATCAACCACCAATGAGGAGCTGAAGCCAAAGAAGAAATGTCACAGAACCAAAAATTACAATGTGGACATCTCTCCCATGTCAGGGAGTCACTGTAACATGGACACAGGTAAGAAATCTGTACATATAACGATCGCTCCCAAGGCCCGGCCCCGGACAAGCAGCAGCAGGATTATAACCATGTTTAAGCTCAACTTTAAAATATCAAGTATTAAGTGTCTTTGGTGCCTAGATGAAAATCAGCCAGAGTGTAGCAATTAGACATTTAGTGCTTTTCTAAACAAATGTTCTTGCTGTTCAAGAATTGGACGACTTGTTCCTGTCGTGTTTTCTCTCTAAATGCTGCGTCCTCATCACCAGCTGTAGCCCTGGCATAGCTGCAGTGTGTCCAACCCAGTGAGAATAAGATCATCAGGATTATTGAACGGGAATATTGTTCATCAATCCTTTGTTCAGTTCAGTCCTACTGATCCCTTTGACTGTGGCCTCCTCCGTTAGGCTCATGAGGTTAACCTGCTGGTTTACACTGTGCTGACCACAACTAAGAAGCTCACGTCTTGGTTTCTCAGACATGTTTGTTTTTCAGTCAGAGAAAACAAAATATCTACAATATTAAGTCGGGGTTAGAGGAACATTTCTCTGTAGCCACCACGTCACCATACGCTTCCCAGAAACCCCAAATGGTCAAAAGTAGAATTATAACATCACCGTACTCTCAGCAGTATTCAAATTTTAAGTGGATGGTTCAACAAAAATGTGTTGATTCAGGAAGGACATTTGAGCCCCTTCACACGCAGAGAAAAGCTAGTTGGAAAACACTGGCAGCCATCTTGAAAACCCATCTTGTGGTTTGTTGTAGGTTCATGTTCAAATTTCTGTCCACTGTTCACTCTTTGTGTCTCTTTGTAAGTAGTAAGTAAGTGAGGTTTATTTATTAAGCGCTTTTCGTAGACAGGCAGTAGGGCTGCTCAATTAATCGAATTTTAATCACGATTACGATCTGGGCTTTTAACGATCATTAAAAATGACTGAGCCGATTATTAGCCCCTCCCTCGTGCTTTACTCTGCCGCTGCTCCGTGTGGCAAATCGAGCGCACCTCTCTGCATTTCGAACAGGGCGTCACAACAATTAAGAGGACCCGAGGAAAGCTAAGCAGAAGTTATTTGGAGACAGTGTTGCCAACTTAGCGACTTTGTCGCTATATTTAGCGAGTTTTCAGACCCCTTAGCGACTTTTTCTCTAAAAAAAAGTCGCTAAAAAAAGACGTGAAAGCGCGTATCGCTTTTACTCTCAACAAGCAGCGGGTGCTGTAACGCAGTCAGTTCTTCTTTTACTCTTTTACTCTTATGCTGTTTTGTGGATCACAATGTTTAAAATTAAAACTACTTATAAACACACACACACACACAAAGTAACTCCACCAGAGCGCCTATTTTGGGTCACTTTTGCCGGTCCAAGCCCGGGTAAAGGAGCAGGGTTGGAATTGTGACATTTAAAAAAACAATAATTGCTAAAAGAAATTTAGTTTGTAGTTCTAAATAAATTCTAAATGCATTTAGGACGTTTTTTTACTCACTTTATGTCTCTTCCATGATGTTATTTCTCTCTCAACAACATGGGTTACAATTAGATTAGCATGACCAATTATGCAAATTAGGCGATGACGTCATTTAGCGACTTCTAGCGACTTTTAGGACAACCAATAGCGATTTTCCTTACTGAGGAGTTGGCAACACTGTTTGGAGAGGAGAGTGACGGCCGTTGGTTGAAAAGAAAGGTAAAAAAAAAACTTAAGTGGTGTGGAAACATTGTGGGTTTACGGAGTCAGACGTGGATCAAGTAGACACAGTGTGTAAACTTTGCTACAGTGTCGTAGCTGCACCAAAGAGCAACACTGCAAAGTTCACTAAACATAGATGTTTACATTTTTCATTTATTTCTTATGTTGCAAACATTTGCACTGTTATCAGTATTTGCACTATTTTATATTATTTTTTAAAGTCATTATTCAAACACATTGTAATTGTTAACCCTTTAAAGCCGGTCAGAGCTGCACGCTCCGTTTTGTGTAACTATTTTTAAATCCCTGTAGAACCTGAACCGTGTAAGCTAGCGCAATAATTTTTTTGCATATGAAACTTAAATCTTATGCCATCAGCTTGTCCTCCGTCACGGTTTCCTTCCACATAAAGCTTTGCAAATATTGCATAAAAAGCGCTTGCAGGAACAAAAACATAATATTCCAGAAACACGCTTTGCTGATCCGATCAGCTGTTCATAACACTTCCCACAGTGAAACAGATGTCAGCGCGAACTATCGCATATCCGCCATTTCCTGCCCGAAACCGGAAGTGACGTCATTTTCGCGGAAAATGGACGTTTTTTTTACTTGTAGGCCTTAAAAGCCTATACTGGTCATGTTAGACTTTTCTGAATAGTTGCTGGTATGCTTAGAACTCGAATGCACAGCTGGAATAGTTTATTTTGATGCTGTTTTCTTTGCAAATTTTGCATCATAGGATTGGTTTTTTCGTTTTTCCTGCAGTATATAAAAATATCTGTATCTCCAAAATAAAACTATGAAGACACTCAAGATAAATTTCCTGTTGTTGTAAACTATTTTTTGCAACTTTTTTGTATTTAAAGTTTGAGGGATAAACCTCTTAAATTTCTCCAAGTAGAAATATATGTAAAAAAAACAAAAACGATTTTCAATGTTTTTGTAGTTTATTGCACTTTTTTGCAATTAATGTAGTTACTATGGACTTAATGCATACATATTATTAAAATATGGGCTATAACAGTTGTATTGATGTATAGCAACTTGAAATACTCCCACAAATGGCTCCACAGCATGTAAAAATATAATATAAGCTCTGACGGACTTGGTTCTATGGTAGGTCTTAAAGGGTTAAATAAATATCGTCAAATATTTGTGATCTCAATTTCAGTGAAATTAATCGTGATTATCATTTTTGCCATAATCGAGCAGCCCTAACAGGCAGTCACGAAGCGCTGTACACAAAGGTTAAAATAAAGAAAACATTAAGTAACAAAATAGACAATATAAACAATGCAAATTCAAAACAATTCAGAAGTGTTGATTAACAGAAGGCCTGTTTAAATAATAAAGTTTTAACTGCTTTTTAAAGGATTCCACAGAGTCACCAAACGTAACTGTGGTGGTACGACTGAAAGGCTCCGCCCCCTTTTGTCTTCAGTCGTGTTCGGGGAGAAACCAACAAACTCTGAGCCTGTGAGCGAAGACAACGAGCAGCAGAGTATTTTATAAGAAGCTTGGATAAATAATCTGGGGCCATTTAGTGCTCTGTATGTTAAAACAAGAATTTTATCATCTATTGGGAGCCAGTGTGAAGAATATAAAATGGACTACAGTTAGCCAGAATTCATTTGTTTACATGTGACCAGCTGATAATAGTTTAAACTTTCTTTGTCCGGCCTGGCTTTCTGCTTCAGGCTTCGTGTGCGCTCACATAAAATGAGGTGTTTCATACACAGATTACTCCAATCAGAAACTTTATCAGATGAAAATAATAAAATGTTGATTAAAGATCTGTACAGAATATAAAAAATGTGTTGCAAATAAGAGAAAATTCATTCTGCAGGGAGTCTTTCATCTTGGGATTTTGAGCGCGAAGCAGTAAAATAAGTATTTCAACTCAAGTTGATTGTGTTAATCCTGCTGTTTATTTTTAAAATGACAGCTACACATTAGAGCGCTGAAGTTCGCACTAAAAACATCTACCCTAACCTGGACCTACAACATGCTGCACACCAAACAGCTTCAGCTGAAGTGAAACCTGAACCCACTGGTGTTAACAATCCGTTGGCCGTCACAAAATTTGCTTAGATGTTCATTTGTATATGAATACAGCACTGACTGTTTTATGTGCCACTTTGTCTCTCCAGACCAGCTCCAGCAATATGTCTGCAAGGAGGAGGTTCTCGAGGACTTGTACCTCTTTAACCTGGAGAACTCTGGTCTGGATCACAGGACGTTGGATCGGCTAAGATTAAGGAAGAATGGACGGAACTTTGCACAAGTCAGGAGAGACAGGAGCTTGTAATTGACCAGGAAACCAATCCATTAACAGTAATTTATGAGGAAAAAAAACTACTGCCAGCCGAAACCAAGCAGTCACCTGCTCCTCTCTCACAACTCTCTACATCAAAAAAGAACGTCCACAGATGAGAAACCATATTCTTGCAACACTTGTGGGAAAAGATTTAAATATGCATCAAAGCTAAAAATACACACGAGCATTCACACAGGTGAGAAGCCATTCTCGTGTGATGCATGTGGGAAAACATTCAGGAGAAAGGATAACTTGTTGGTCCATATAAGAACTCACACCGGTGAAAAGCCATATTCCTGCAGCATTTGTGGGAAAGCGTTTAGAGACAGCTCAAATCTGATATATCACATTAGATTTCACACAGGTGAGAAGCGATACTCGTGTGAAACATGTGGGAAAAGATTTTATCATAAAGGCAATTTGACGGTGCACATGGCGACGCACACAGGTATAAAACCTTACCACTGCAAGATTTGTGGAAAAAGATTTGCTTGCTTAGCAAACTTGAAAATTCATGCAAGGACTCATACGGGTGAGAAGCCATATTCTTGTGCGACATGTGGCAAAACTTTTAGTCAGAGTACAAATCTGAAATTCCACACAAGAATCCACACAGGCGAGAAGCCGTATTCCTGTAAAACATGTGGGAAAAGTTTCATTCAAATGAGGGATTTGACCGTGCACATAAGGACTCACACGGGTGAGAAGCCCTACTCCGGTGTAACCTGTGGTAAAAGCTTCAGTCAGAACAGTCATTTGAATGTCCACATGAGAACTCACACAGGTGAGAGGCCATATTCTTGCAAAACTTGTGGTAAGACTTTCAGTCAAAATAGTCATTTGACTGTCCACATGGGGTCTCACACAAGTGAGAGTTCTTGCAAAACATTTGCAAAAACTTTTAGTCAAAATGAGAACTCACACAGCTGAGAGGCAGCGTCTTTGCAAAAGTTTCAGTTTCATGTCAGCAGTTGGCAAAGAATCACATTAAACTGGATCTCTACACCGTTAGCTTCTTTACTTGAATCTGTGGAACATGCCAATGACAGCAGAGTTTGACAGGCATAAAAGAGTATTTTGTACCAACAAGGAGCTATTAGCTAAAAAAGTAGCATAGTGTGCAGTGTGTCCTTAAATAACTTGAAACTACACAAGAAAGTGTGTTAGTAATAGGGTGACTGTCAAGCAGCCATTCTTAGAAAGGAACACGTCAAGGATGCTAACTTACCCAAGAACTAGACTGAAAATCAGCAGCAGCAGGACATTTGGGGTGAGACTCCAAACCTTGGGTCAAAAGTCATACATGCATACAGGAGAGGGTAACAAAAGCCGTATGTAAACATGGTGGAGGCTCTGTGGTGATTTGGAGCTGCATTTCAAGCCAAGTGGTGTAAGGGATCTTGTGTGGGATCATCTTATAAACCTTTTAAAAACATGGCTTCAGTGTATATGTAAATATGTATATACATCTGTATATACATATGTATATACCAGTATGGTACATGTACTGTATTGGTCCCAGTGTAGGTCATAGTGTGAGTTGTCCACTGTGTGCTAAATTTGTATTCAAACACTAACTGAAAAGTGTGTGAGTCTTGGAAACATTTATCTGTTGAAAACCTTTGTTTCGTGTTTTTTTGGTGAGTTCTGAACCTTTTTGTCCCACTTTGAGTATAACATTAAAACTTGATTTGTGTCAAAACTGCCTTTTAAACTAACTTCCTTTTGTCAACGAGGTTTCAATATTTACTTCCTTTTCTGATGGACTGATTTCAAATCTTTCTTTCTGTGTTTCAAAACAACACTGGATACAAATTCATGTGACCATTAGGTTCTGTACGGTAAACGTACACTGATACTAATGCAAACGGAAAACGTAACGTTCACGGGGGTCCAACAAAAATAAACACTATGTAGGAAAATCAAGCAAACTGGGATTTATAATAAATCATCCTGAAATAAACCCCATATGTGTGACCATGTTTGTGCAAATCTTCGTCAGATTGGCCCAGCCGTTAAGGAGGAGGTGGGGTACGTACAGATGTGTACGTGCATACTTTGTGATTAGGGCCGGCTCTACGCTGGGGCAAGAGGGGGCAGCGGCCCCTTAAACAAACATCCTGCCCCGTTAAGTCAAACTTTTAGACGTTGAAGGACAATAATAGATTTCCCACAAACTGAATATGGACAAGATTTAGTACATTTACTACAGTAGCTCTCGTTCGCTCTTTCCTCCGTACTCTGTGTGCAGGCTCACACAGCACTCAGCAGAGATCCCTCCCCCCAGCTAAGGCATCCAATCACTGTCAGTATGCAAATGAGCCTGTGTCAGGTTTCTCAGTAGGCAGGCTAGAGCAAAATGAAGCAGCAAATCTCTGTCGTCTCGTGAGATAATTAACTAAAAATTACATCTATGTTTGTACAGTGTGTGACTATTGTTTCAGTACAGACGTGTTTCTCTCTGTGAGCCTGTCTGCTGCACAGACCCGACACAAAGCCGCCCAGCTTTCAGCTCTGCAATCAACAGTTCCCTCATTTCATATACTAAAGTAATCACAGTAATCACACACACACTTCCAGCAGCTCACAAAGGGAAGTTAAGGTCCTAAATCCCTGTCGTCACACCATGTTACATACAAGGAAGAGGAATTGGGTGATCTTGACCCATGACAAGTCCATGACATATAACTTGGATATGGAAGAGACATGGTGATTCGAAATTTTATTTAATCCTATTTTATTCTTACTTTATTTTGCACATTTATTTGAGAATTAGGCCACCCAAGATAAATTTTATATTGTTGGTTGTAAAGGTCTGGATGATAGTTTTGTTTTATTTTTCTGTTTTATTTTTCAAGACTTGGTGAATTGACTTTATTTGTATAACTTGGCCCTTTTTAGTTTTGTTAATATTGGGTTTGAATATATTCGATAGAAGCCATCCACTTAAAGTAAATGTTTTTAGTTGTGATAATCTGATGAAGAATATTTTGTTTTAGTTTTTGTTGTTTTATTTTTCAGTTTTACCCCTGAGGGATTGCCGCCTTGGCTCTGTGACAGACTGGCGACCTGTCCAGAGCGTACCCCGCCTCTCGCCCTATGACAGCTGGGATAGGCTCCAGCGCCCCCCGCGACCCTGAAAAGGATAAGCGGAAGCGAATGGATGGATGGATGGATGGATTGCCGCCTTAACATGATCGGGGGTTTGCAAGCCTCAGTGACCCTGAAAGCTAGACCAGCAGAAGCTTAGCCTTCAGGTGGGACATGCAGATGGTCAGGATTTTATGTTAGAGGCCTGACAAAGTGCAATCCAATTACATGACAAAAACAGTTATCCAAAGCACCCCACCCCCAGCCACACTGCTCTTATGCTGAGAACTAAAAAAAGGTATAGGACATAAATGGTAATTTGGGATTTTTTTTTTCATTTCATTTAATGAGTTCTTTTTCTAGAGTGGAAGGACTACCTACTTTCCAAAACAGATTTGGGTGCACAAGTTTGAAATTATTTTTGGTTGATGATGAATTTTGCAGTTGTATCATCTGATCTGTGGCCTTGTGAGCCATCAAATAATTACCACCTGGGCTCAGTTAGATCAGTTGGTGGGGATAAAATGCCGGACAGGCCTGGCACACCTAAAGCTATAGTGAGGGTATGCTGGAAATGCCCATAAAATTCTTTAACTCCCAGGACTTCAACAGCATTCCGAGGGAGGCTGGGGACACTGAGTCCGAAAGGACCAGTTTTCTAACCCTCCATTGCTGAGGCTGCTGCAAGGAGCTGCAGAGGTGGTTGGAGCCTGGTGGTTATCCCCGAACCAGATGGTGGAGACCGCAAGTGAAAGGAGCCATCAAGTGTGAAGTGAAAGGACTTCGGAGACAGCTCATGGGCACCAGCAGGCCAAGCGAACCGCAGCTCGGGCAATGGCTAAAGCAAAACTTGGGCTTGGGAGGAGTTCAGTGAGGCCATGGACAAGACTTTTGGTCTGCCTTGAAGCATTTTGAACAAAACTTCAGGCAATTCAGGAGGGTAAAGCCGTGCTCTCCCCCCACATGGTATATAGTCCAGGTGCTGCTAAATTCAACTGAGGGCATGGAAGGAATCCTTTAAAACCTCCTTAACCAAACTGACACATCGTCTGTAGAGGGTACAAGGTTTCACTGAGGTGAAAACAACTCTTGGGTTGTTGTGGTTAACTCTTTGGTGGATGAGCCCCTGCGGTCGATCACTTTCACCCTGAACTAACTAGGATGACTCTTAAGTGATGAGTAAAGTGATGATGACTCTAATGGTCAATGACTGACAAAATAGGAGAACAGTCAATCAGTCCGTTTTTGTACAAAAGGTGCAAACCTACTGCCATAAAAGAGTGTTATACTCTTATTACTTAAATTGTTTTTCTTAGCATTAATTTGTTTTTCTTTTTGGCAAAAAAGAATAAAATCCAGTCAGCTTCTACCACTTATCCAGAACGACACTGTAGGATGGGACCATGAAAAGTAAAGTTGGGGTTCCAAAGAAAGACAAAAGAGAGGATGACACAATTATTTATTTATTTATTTTTACCAAAAAAGGTTGGCCTTGTCTGTGGGTGATAGAAGTGAAACTCATAGCCACGTCCACATGAAAGAAAATCTGTGACTTTTATATTTAATATTTTAATTTAATATTAGTTAGATTACTTAATGTGTCTCTTTGTTATTTCGCTGAACATCTAATCAATGCAGGCAAACACTGTGTGCATGTGTATATCACCTTTCCCTGCATCTGCCGACTTGGTGCCAGGCAAAAAAAGATCAAGCTTCTGGGTCAGCTTAGCTGTCCCACTCCCATCTCCCCACACCCACATTCCTGACACTGAACCAGCCCCACTGATATCTGGAGGAGTAGGTGAGTGGGAAAGTTGTTTTGATTCTAGATATTGTTTATTTGTAAATAATAACTTATACTGCATCCCGCATCAACAAAGCGTTTCTGGAGAAGTGGCATTGCTCTCTGTATATGTTGCACTCTGCCCATGACTTGCATGTGATGAGAGAGCCTTCAGTGGGCTAAAACAGCCACAACTGTTTGAGGTCCACTCTGTCTCAGAAGACAGACACATTTCTCTTGGCTCTACTTTAAAAATTGATGTCCAAAGTTACATTTTTCCTAAACTTAATTTTAAAAGTAAAAATGTTTAAGCTGTAAAAAAAAAATGTACATAATTTATCGTTGAGAATTTAAATTTATTTCAATCCAAAATGTTAGTTTATTTGTATTTATGTATTTGATCCAGATAATGATATCTTTATTTTTTGGAAAAGTTAATGTTATGTTAATTATGGTCTGTATTTGTATAGCGCTTACTAGTCCCTAAGGACCCCAAAGCGCTTTACACATCCAGTCATCCACCCATTCACACACTGGTGATGGCAGCTACATTGTAGCCACAGCCACCCTGGGGCGCACTGACAGAGGCGAGGCATCTGTCATCAGTTTTCTTGGAAACACTTTTACCAGTATAAGTAAATCCATTATATTGTACATAAAGGTGGGCCAAGCATGTGTCACGTGTGTGATAATCAAAGAAAAACCTTTAAGTGTGTAGAAAGAACAGTTTAATTTCATCATGATAATCATTTTATTTCACAATGAAAGACAGTGAAGGACAGCTGTGCATGTACATGACTCCTGTAAGTGGGCATTTGTTATGGTAGCATAAACCGATTAAACAGTTTTCTTTACTGAAGGAATATTTCAAAACTGAGATTTGTGGCCTCCTCCTCTAAACTAGAGAAACTTGTGCGTGCATTTGTGTCATTGTTCAAAGATTACTGTCCTGTTTTATAGGCTTAAATAAATAATCTCTTTCACACCTCCGAGTGATCCGACTGCTAATGCAGAAAAAAATAGCTAAATAGATGGATAATATATGAAAAGTGTTATAACATAACATAAAACCTGCAGATACAGTCTGGTTTTTGTGTTTGTTTGTTTTTAAGACAGTTTAATCACAAGATATTAAAAGAATATCAATTAGCTGTAGAGCACAGAGACATCTGCTCACACACCCCTATCTGGAAAAAAAAGGTCATCCTGAACCATGATGGAGACAAAGAAGAACAGCTGTACATTTTATAGTTGCCTCTTCTTGTTTCTCTTTGATGTTGATTTCTCCATGAGTGACATCTTCTGTTCTCACTGCTGAGTCGACTGCAGCTGCATCACTCTCTGCACAAGAAAACACATAAAGCGAGCATCAGTGCAGGCAGTACAGTCCTACAGATACTGCTGCTGTTACATTAACGATGACATAAAAATCATTCAGATTAATTATGCGCCAATATTTTGTGCAGGACTCAAATGCGACATGATGGAAAACTGATCAGATCCAGCAGCAAACATCAGCACACTACTGCAGGTAAAAATCATTACAACTAATAAATGTCTTGTTTATGTTTCTTAAATTTATGGGCTTTTTAAATGATAAAAACGTGTTATTGTCGTTATTATTTATTTAGTATTTTCTTAAAAGGTCAGACTATGAATAGTAAACACAGCCACACATCAGAAAACAGAAAAATGTAAAAAGTAGTAAAAGTCAGTGGCACCGAAGAATAGAAAGGAGAGAAACAACTAAACCTGTCCTGTGGGTTTCTTTTAAACCACCATATCCTGGATTTAAGCACAACATGTCATTTTTTCCCCCCACTATCAGTTTTACTTTCACAGCGCCAAATTATAACAGCTGTTGCCTTGAGGTTCTTTCTGTCAGCTGGCGCTAAATAAGCTAAATTAGCGTTTTTAGCTTAGCTTGCCCTGGATTCAGCTTTGACAAATATGATCGACTGTTTCCAGTAGAGTTCCATCATCTTGTCATCTTTTACCCTCTCAGAGCACCGTGTGTTTGAGTGTCCGGACCATTGCATTTTAGATTTATTCATGTCTTACACATCATCCCAACTCTTTGGGTAACTGAACAACTTTAACTAAAGTGAATAGTTAGTCTAATTCATTACTGCGCCCTGTTTGAAATTAAATGTTTAGCACACAAGGAACAACAACTCACCATTAACAGACTTCTACAAACACAGAGCAACCAGCATGTGATCTACAGTATGATTGTAGGCTTTGACTAAGCTTTTAAAATATGTATCACTAAAATGATCTATACATTCTCTTAACCACTGATCAGGAAGCAGGAGGGCTGGAGCTTCTCCCTGCTGGGATAGTATGAAAGGCGGGCTGCACATCAGACAGGTTTCCAGTACATCACAGGGCTAAGAAAGACAACTTAGCAATCTTACACGCCTACATCTAATTTGAAATCACTAGTTAACACCTATCATGTGTGTCTAGACTGTGGGAGGAAGAACTCAACACTGTGAACTGTTTTAAGCCGTACCACGTTTTAGTTTGTAACCATGAAAACAGGTCTGTGATGGTCACTGCCACTCAGAAGAACAACCAGAATGCTTTGCAGTTTGTTACTTCCTAATGCAGGCCTTCATCTCCTCCTGAGCTAAAAGAAAAATAACTATCAGGACATTTTATATCTGCACATTAAAGCCCATGACCTTTGTTCTCATTTTGTCTGAATGTCTATATTTAATAGTACAAAAGACACAAATTATATGTGTTACGACCCGACTCGAAATGACCGTAACAAGAGCGGGGTGTCGACTTCCCACGCCCAAACAGACACAGCCACAGCATCGGACTTTTAACAACAATTTATTCACAACAATGACACTCACGGTAGTGGAAGTGTATGATTTCAGGGTGAGCTAAGGCCAACACAACAAACAAAACTCAACCTAGGCTTCGGTTCCCCTCTGACCTGTTCAGGGAAAAGAAAACAAAGAAATGACACAAATAACACAGTCTGACCTCCCTGGTCTAAGAACACAGGAGAAAAGAAGGCTTCCCAAAATAATCGGCAGCTCACCCCTACTTGCTCCGCACTTCACACACATGTCTGACTTTAACTAAGTAGCTATGGCTGCGGCTGCGGATGCGGCTGCTCCGTCTGGACCTGAGGCAAGTGCATGGGAAGTCTGCCAAACCCCACACCGCAGCACTTCAGTCGTCCGTTTATAGTTCACATCCACAGCAGGAACCAGTTACATCAGGCCGTTCCTCTGTGGCCTGTCCAGAATGTACCTCACCTACCTGGGACAGCCTCCAGGATATTTATAATAAAGAAAACTCCACAGAGCTGCTTTTAACCAAGCTTCAGCTTTCCTTTGGATATTGTTTAAAATTGAAAAACATACTAACGTAAAACATTCATGGAACACATAAAGAGTGAAAGTCTCACCTTTAAGTTTGCTTTCAACATGTCGTTCCACCAAAACAACCAGTAACATCACTACTAACACAACACAGACTGTTCCAGCTGTCAGCAACACGGGGAGAAGTGGAGAGGAACCAGCAGAAGAGGCAGGTGGAGGTGTGGATGTAGGTGGAGGTGTGGTGGTGTGTTTGTCTAAAATAAAGCAAACACAGTCATTAAGTTGTCGTCACATTGTGAATGTTGAAAGCTGCAGAAACACAGACAGGTGAGTGTGTCACCTGTGACAGTGATCCAGCTGGATGGAGACTCTCCATGACCGCTGATGTCACACTTGTAGAGGCCTTCATCAGACCTGGAAACATGCTGGATGGTCATGTGACCTGTAGAGTCTTTCCCAATGAAGATGCCATCTTTGAAGAAAATGGCTGTGAGGTTGGAGGGAGTGGTCTTTGTTTTACAGAGCAGAGTGACGTCATCTCCCTCCATCACAGGGAGGACAGGACTCTGCAGGATCACTGATCCACCTCAACACAGAGACAAACTACAGCATTTCATCCATTTACACACAGCTTCATCAACACTAACTCCACACACTCAGCTTACCAGTGACTGTCAGCTTAACCATGTTACTGATGGTACTCTGATTGGACTCACACCAGTAAACTCCAGTTTCCAATGAGTAGATGTGACTGATATTACATGAAGAACCAACTGGTGTTCCCCACTCCTCACACTCAGCTCTGGTGTCTCTGTTTGTGTTTCTCCTCAGAGTCCATCCAGCAGAGCTGTCGTCCTCCTCACAGCTCAGAGACACAAAGTCTCCTTTAAAGAACTGAGAGCTGCTGGGACTCACAGTCAGACGAGCTGTGAGGGTTACAATTAAACATTTCATTGTTTAGCAAAGTAATAATTAAACTATTTTTTCTGTGGTTAGGGCTTCCACCTTAAAGATGTTAGATTAAGCCAAGAAACAAATATTTGAAATATTTAAAAGAAATCACTGACCTTGGTTTGTTGTCCAGTAAAGCATTGAAGCCATAACTAAAGATAAATGACACTTAGGTTAGTATTTGATAATAACTCTTTTTTGAAAGGAAATTTTAGCTTTATTCATAGATCTCTGGTCCACTCACATTATTGAGCAGTCACGGAAATGTGCTACATGTGTTACACGTCCTCTCTGAATACTCCACAGTCAAAAAATGCTTTTTATTAACAGTTAGTCTGATTATAATTAGAAATGGGAAACATTGTAACTCTGAGCATGAAGTCGTGTGTCCACTTTAAAGATAAGCTGATATAATAACTAACTAAACTCTGTCTAGTTCACTGGTTCACAGGGTAAAATTTCCCGTTTAACCTGCTGTTCAGTCCATTCAGCCTTTTTTCTTCTCCTCCATTATTGTTTATTAACAGAACAGACAGTAAAAATTCAACATTTAAAAGAAAGATATTCTTCACTTACAGAGCAGACATAGTAGAGACGCGTCATCCATTGTCCTCTTGACTGATGTGGCCTGTTTTCTCTTTTTGTCACAGAGCAAACCCTGCCCTCCTCCCCATATGCTTTTTTTTTTGTCTATATGTAAGATGTGTGTAACAAGTAGATTAAACTAGAAAATCAAAAATGTTGTTGAACAGAAAATAGTAAAAAAGCAGAATCTCCAATGTTTAGAATGTTTTTGCTCTTTGAAAAACATCGACTCGTTTTGAATTTGAAGCACTGCACAAACTGAGAACTGTGGAGACCAAGTGACAGTTTTTCCCACATATATATCTTTAGTTGCTCAAAACATACGAGCCTCCTTTTTAGAAACTGGTCTGTGCCCATAATCATGTTTGCAGTCTGCATTCATGTTGTTTTACACCAGTTTTGACCCCACTATCTAAATGCTGAAGCATTCGACCAGACTATGTTTTTACAATCTTCTCTGATGTTAGTGAGCCTGTGTGAATTGTGACCTCAGTTTCCTGTTCTTAGCTGTTATTACGTCCTTTGTGCTGTGCATACTGTGCTCTTCTGCATACCTTGGCTGTAATGAGTGGCTATTTATGTTCCCTTACTATTAGCTTGAAGCAGTCTGACCTCTCTCATCATCACTTTTCAGACAATTCTCTGTAAACCGTATAGATGGTTTTGTGGGAAAATTCCAGTAAGTTTCTGAAATACTCGGACCAGCCGGTCATTCTGATGTTCACTTGGGACCAAGCATGGAAATATCTGTACTTCTAATGCTGGTGTGCGCTTTAATAGCATGTTCATTTGAGTGTTCATTTCTTTATATATGTTCGCGTGCCTACCTCTGAGTGTCTCAGCCTTTTGTGGGGACAGAAATGAGCTGTTGTGAGTTGCAGGTGAAGCTATATTAGCAATGGGCTGTGGTTTGAGACTGATATGAATATAAATGTGAGAGTAACAGATACCACACGGTGGCTCATCAGTGTGAACCGGGGGCACAAAAAGTACCAGTATATTTAAAAGGTTAACATTAAAAGTTAAAGATGTATATCATTTAATGTGACATTATAAGGAAAAATAACTGATGTTTGTGTAAAAGAAAATATTTGGCCTAATATCATTTTTGTTCACTAAACAGGTGGATACATGCCACAACATTAGAACAACCGACAAGTACAGTTAATGACATTAAGAGCACTCCCCCAGCCGGAGAGTTTACCCCATTACACCAGAAAACACTCAGGACACAGGCTCCAATCTTCTATGGCCTCATTACTGCAATACTCTAACACTACATAAAAAAAGATTAACAATAATTGCATTAAAACACATCTTATTCTTTGAGATAATTATAATTTCAAATATATATATATATATTTTTTTTTTAAATATAAAAACCTGTTTTGCACTGTGTGATCTGACAGTGCCGTATGCTGTGAACTGAATGCTGGCAGCACAGCACATACATAGGAGGACTGAAGTGTGCAGGAATATACTCTGGAAAAAAAGAAAAGCATCTGGCAAAAGTAAACCAAGCCTTTCCCAAGGCAAAGAAATGGGATATTCTTCAATGACCAAGTCAGTCAGTTGATCTCAGCCCAAAAGAGCCACTTTTCAGTTAGTAGATACAAAACTGAAGACAGAGAGAGTCACAAAGAGCAAATCAACACAGTAAATGCCTGACAAAGTTGCTCAAGGATGGAAACAGCATCTGGTGATGTGCATGGGTGATAGACTTCAGGTACTCATTGTTCAGGACTTTAGGACTTCAGGCCAAGTAAAACCTGTGCTTATATTTAAAACAATGTAACTTTGTCTAATTACCTTTGAGCCTCTTAAAATGGGGAATTGCTCATAAAAATCGCTGCAATTCATAACCAATGAATGCCATGCGGCTGTTAAACCATTAAATTAAAGCTGGAAGTTTGCACGTCAGTCACATTTTGATTGTATTGTCAAATATGTTGTGGTGGTGTACAGAGGCAAAGCTGAACTCTCCTCTAAATTATGTCCATAACTATAACACTCACTGCTGCTGATAACACACAACTCTGTTACTGTGACAACTTTATTTAATAAAGTGCATTAAATAAGAAACACAACACATGAAGTATCAGAACATAGTTCATGAAATTTCATTACAATAAAAACTAGTTACAAGTTGACAAAATACATTCAGATAATTCAGAGACACCCTTTCCTCAGATTAATGAAGACAATGTCTACACTACAGTCACAGACCTTACAAGACAACAATGAACTGATAATGAAGAAAGAAAAGTTTTTACGGCACAATGTTTGTCGAAGGCTGTGTGGAGGTGAGATAAAGACCCAAAATGCAGGCGCAGGCTGACATGTGAGTGAGCTTTTATTGAAGGAGAGTCCGTGTTGGGAAGGTTACTCTTAAAATGTATTCCACTACAGATTACAGATTACATGCCCCAAAGTGTATTTTGTAACGTTTTCTGTTACGTTACTCAATGAGAGTAATGTATTCTGAATACTTTGGATTACTTAATATATTATCACGCTTTTTACAACTACATGAATGTACTATTGCTGTGTGATTTATTACTTTTACTGAAGGATACTCATGATACCAACACCAACTAGATGTTTAAATCTTAATATAAAATGAGTAACAGTAGGTGGACATTAGGTAAAGCTGCACTTTTTTGCAGTGATCTTGTATAGAAAACTATTCCGCGCGTATATAAAACAGGTCCGCGGCTCTGAACCGTAGTAAAGGGACCTCTGGCTAATACGTCGGGTTCGTGTCGGGCTCGTAGCCGAAAAATAGCTTTACTTTGTTGTCTGGGTCGACTTTGCTAGCGAGAGACAGAGAGAGGCGTTGAAAGGCTGCTCCAACGGGACTTATTGTTTCGGAGGAAAACACGAACACAGTGTACAGTCGAGTCTTAATAGCTTACTTACAGCTGGGCTCGTCAGGCACTCTTCTTGGCTGCAGTGGTTATTATTATATTTACATGCTTCCAGCTCCGGTTTTTGCTCGGTGACAACTCATACTTTTTGGCTCTCCTTTTTCTCCCTCCTAGCGCTCACAGACACATAACGGGTATGTCAGCACGGACTACACCGCCCATGAGGCTACATTCTTTAGGGCTATGCTTGTAACACTCTGCCTGTTGCCTTCATCCATCCATCCATTCACTTCTGCTTATCATTTTCAAGGTCGCGGGGGGTGCTGGAGCCTATCCTAGCTGTCATAGGGCGAGAGACGGGGTACACCCTGGACAGGTCGCCGGTCTGTCCCATGAAACCCATGAATAACCAATGATCAGGAAATAGAACTTAAACATAAAACACTGGAAAACACCCAGGACCATGACAGTTCGTGAGCTGGTAAAACACAGTTTCATGTCAGGTGTAGTTCCTACAGATTTTAAACATGCTGTAATCAAACCCATGGTTAAAAAAACCTGCTCTTGATCCTACAATTCTTGTAAATTGCAGGCCTATCTCCAAACTACCTTTTCTTTCCAAATTTCTTGAAAAGATGGTTCACAGGCAATTAATGACATTCCTGGAAAAACTTAAATGTTTTAGAGGTTCCAGTCCGTTTAAACAATTTCATAGCACTGAATCAGCCCTTTTAAAAGTTTTTAATGACATATTTTTAGCTACTGACTCTGAGGACTGTGTTGTTCTTGTGTCTTTAGATTTGACAGATGTGTTTTATACAGTGGATCATGCCATTTCACTCACTTGTTTTGAGCACTGGGTGGGCATTAGGGGCACAGCACTGGTGTACAGAAGGGCGCAGGTCAGTTTAATGCTGGGTTGTGCTGTAATAGTTATCCTCGGTCAGAAGGAGAAGCTGACATCCAGGGAGTAGATTGTAACAGGTGGAATTTATTTGCATTCAGATTGGTGGTACAAGGAGATGTGGCATAGTGTGGGAGGATGTAGAGGGGTGATGCGGGGTGGTTTCTGCGATCAAGAACAGGAAAAGCATTAGAACATGAATAAAGATTAAAGGGTAAGAGAGCTAGCCATGAATTTCTCTACAACAACTATGCTACGGTTGAGCATCAGTTTGACAGCGTATACATTTATTAAAGCACTACCTAAATTGAGCCACAAGATGGCACTCCAATACAAGGGACAAATATTCATATTGAGGCAGTTAGCAGTCAGCCCTCTAGTTAACCACTACGTAATACAATAATATTACAGCACACAAAGTTATGTGAATTGGTAAAGGGAACAAATAAAGCTGGAACAAGGCCAGAAACTATCAAATAACTGAGCCACCATAGCTATCATTAACTAGCACATATGCCAAAGGTAGATAGGGGCGATGCACACAAGTAATAGGGCAGAGCATCTTAAACATGGAATGCTAACTCACACACCATTCACAACAACCACGGAGTGGGCTATTCGGTTTTCTTCCCAGCAGCTCTCTTCTCCTCTCTCATCAGCCCAGGAACAAGTCAGGCTATCTCACTCAGGGGTCCCATGAATCCCACAGAGGCTGCTGGGTAATGTAGTTGATGCTTACACTGACTTTTCTACCACCGCATTGGTTCAGGTCCTACTTTGCCAGGCAAACTTTTTGTGTTAGTCTCTGTGACCATGTGTCGTCCTCCGCTCGTCTCTTGTGTGGTGCCCCACAGGGCTCAGTTCTCGGCCCCCTCCTCTTTTCTTTGTATCTGCTCCCTCTTGGTTCTATACTGAGAAAACACTGCATTGCATTTCACTTCTGTGCTGGTGACTGTCAGATTTATGTCCCTCTAAAGAAAAACCCACACAGCCTTTACTTCAGTGTCTTGATGACATTAAGGTTTGGATGTCTTTTAACTTTTTAAAATTCAGTGACAACCCCCCCCCCCAATGTGTATTTAGATTCCTTGGCCCAGTATAATAAGCCAACTGTCACAAACCTGGGGGTCAAATGGACTGTGATCAGTAACTTCACAGTCAGATTAAGATAGTGGTAAACTCAAGCTTCTTTCAGCTCAGGCAGCTGGCTAAAATAAAGCCAATTCTTTCACGGCAGCACTTTGAGACAGTTATCCCCGCCTTTGTTAGCACTCGGCTGGATTACTGTAATGCACTTTATTGGATTGGATAATACTTGTGTTTTAACAGTGGAGATATAAGTATTTTATTTATTTTTATAAGTAATTTATTTATAAAAATAAGTATAAAAAGTAAGTTTGTACTATGTGGTCTGAAAGTACCAGATGCTTTAAGATAATCTTTCAGTGTTGGAGAGCTTGTTGGTGCAATTTAGTGTCAGTAGATGGCAGCAATGTCCCTGTAGAGGCTAAGCCTACGCTTGAAGCCACTGAGGTGGTCGTTAAATGGTCGTTAATGGGGGTGACGCGATGTCACTGGTATGGATGAATTAAGTAAAAAGTCCAATAACTTTTGGTCTTTATTCCCATATCATCTTAACATAACAGCACAACGGTCACAAACTGTTTGCTTTCTTACAATTAATGACACACCTGACGCCGATTACGTGTGTCTACCTTAAATACCTTTACATGAACAAAACAGAAAAAGGTGACCTCTAGCGACCACATAAGGTATTAACCCAAGAATGGCTCCTACAGTCCCTCTTGATCATCAGAGGGACATTGCTGATGTGTGTGTGTGTGTGTGTGTGTACACATCAGCACACACACACACAAGTAAACTCCCACCCACAAACACCTTTATGTGTCCACATGCCATACCCGTGGTCATTTTTGGTGTTGCTACATTTGTTACAAGAAAAATCCATGGAGGAGAAACAGTAATGGGTATAGAAAAAAAAAATCTAAAGCAACAAAACCAAGTTTCATCTCTGAGTCCACTGCCCAGGCCTCACATATGTGCTTATAGTTAAAGCCATACCAGCTACCATCCATTACTTAGCATACACAGATGTGGCTCTGAGGCATCTGTCATCAGTTTTCTTGGAAACACTTTTAAGTAAATCCATTATACTGTGCATAAAGGTGGGCCAAGCATGTGTCCCGTGTGTGATAAACAAAGAAAAACCTTTAAGTGTGTAGAAAGAACAGTTAGATTTGATCATGATAATCATTTTATTTCACAGTGAAACAGAGGGACAGTTGTGCATGTACATGACTCCTGTTTATGATAGCATAAACCGATTAAACAGTTTTCTTCATTTAAGGAATATTTCTTAACCGAGAACTGTAGTCTCCTCATCCAAACTAGAGAAACTTGTGAGCGCATTTGTGTCATCGTTCAAAGATTACTGACCTGTTTACTGGCTTTCACACCTCCAAGCAACCCAAAATGCTGCAGACAGACTCCTAACACGTTCCAGCAAGTGAGCTCACATTATTGCATTTATTGCAAGACTAAAGACTAGGATAAGGGGAAGGCCCACTCCAGCTCCATTTAGCTGGCTCCTTAAAAAGTTAGAGAAACTGCTGTGAAATATAAGTGCCTATAAACATTTAACTGTTATTTGGTGGGGTGGGGTTTTGTGTATTGTGTATAGCCAGAGCCCACTGCCATATTTTTGAGTTCCCTTCAGGTAGTCTGGCTTCCTCCCCCAATCCAAAGACATACAGTTAGTGGGTTAAATGATGATTGTAAAAGGAGGGTGTAAATGCGAGTGCGAATGGTTTTCTGTCTCTCTGTTTTAGGCCTCGGGCCACCCACATGACCCTGAATTGCACAAATGGAATAAAAATGGATGGTAAGATGGATAATATATGAAACGTTTCAGATCACATAACATCCGCAGATACAGTTGTTTTTCTTTTTTTCTTTTTTAACACAGTTTAACCACAAGATATAAAAAAAAAATCACAATCTTATGGTCCGTTTGGCCTCTCAGGGCCACCGTACAATCTCAATAAAATATAGAAGACTGCTCACACACCCCTATTAAAAGTCATCTTGAACCATGATGGAGACAAAGAAGAGCAGCTGTACATTTTTGCCTCTTCTTGCTTCTCTTTGATGTCGATTTCTCCATGAGTGACATCTTCTGTTCTCACTGCTGAGTCGACTGCAGCTGCATCACTCTCTGCACAAGAAAACACATAAAGCCAGCATCAGTGCAGGCAGTACAGTCCTACAGATACTGCTGCTGTTACATTAACGATGACATAAAAATCATTCAGATTAACCATGATCCACCTTTTTATGCAGGACTCAAATGGGACATGATGGAAAACTGATCAGGTCCAGCTGTCAGGTTATTGTGTGCGGGCGAGGAAGAGATGACCCAAACGCAGGACTCATGGTGCAGAATGATGAGGATTTATTGGAGCGAGTGAAAGAACAGCAGGAACGACAGGACTGACTAACTGACTGGAAGACTGAATGGCTGGCTGAACAGCTGAACAGCTGAACAACTGAACACAGGCGGAAACGACAACAGTGACAACATCAATGACACGACGGTGAAGGAGTGGAAACAGAAGACAGATGAGGATGATAATGAGAGAAAATAATGTGGCTAACGACACATTAGACGAGCTTACACAGGAAACAGGAAGTGAAAAAACATGGATGTGGCAAAATCTGTGCTCTCCTCCCGTCTCATTCCCTCCTTATATTTAAGGCCTGTGTTTCTCTCTGTCACTGTTGTGTCGTACCTGCATTACACTGAGTGGTTTTCCCTCTGAATTGCTGAAGGTTAGTTTTGCTCTAAGTCTGGTTAGTTTCTCTCATTCATGCCACCAAGTTTCTTGTTTTCATTATACAGTTTACTTTCTATTTGCCATTTTTAAGGTTTTGGTTTGTTCGTGAAGTTATTTCTGATGATGCAATAAAGCTGTCGCTTTCAGCTCATCCCTCTGCGTTCAGTGAGTTCTGCATTTGCCTGCCACACAGCACACCATGACAAGGTCAGGCTTTGAACAGTAAACACAGCCACACATCAGAAGACAGAAAAATGAAAAAGCAGTAAAAAGCCAGTGGCATGGAAAAATAGGAGGGAGAGAAACAGCTAAACCTGGCATGTGGGGTTCGTTTAAACCATTGTTTCCTAGATTCAAGTATGGAGTGTGAAGGGTTATTTTTGTCATTATAATTTAGTTTTATTTTCATATCAATCATAACAGCTGTTGCCTAAAGGTTCTTTCTATTGTAAAACCCTATAAAATGACCCCTGTACAAGCAAACACTGGGACAACAGTGGGAATGAAAAACTCCCTTTTTAACAGGAAGAAATCAGCTAGAACCAGGCTCAGGTGGGAGCAACCATCTGCTGTGACTGGTTAGGGATGTGTGGATGAAGACAGGACAAAAGACACATGGAAGAGAGCCAGAGGTTAATAATAATTAAATCCAGAGAGGTGTATGAACACATAGTGAGTGAGAAAGGTGACTGAAGAAGTAATACTGATTGCGTCATGAGAATCCCCCAGCAGCCTACGTCTATTGCAGCAAAACTAAGGCAGGATTCAGGGTCACCTGATCCAGGCCTAACTATATGCTTTAGCAAAACGGAAAGTTTTAAGCCTGATATTAAAAGTAGAGATAGTGTCTGTCTCCTGAATCCAAACTGGAAGCTGGTTCCACAGAAGAGGGGCCTGAAAACAGGAGAAATATGCTCTCTCTTTCTAGTCCCTGTCAGGACTCTTGCTGCAGCATTTTGGATTAACTGAAGGCTTTTCAGGGAGTTTTTAGGACTGTATACTGTATACTGTATACTGAGCATATACTTTCACAAGATTACTGCTACGAAACATGAAGATGGACCTGAATCACAAGGCTGTATTTGAACTGATTGACTACAGACCTGCTTTCATGAAACCCCCCGTAACCACAGAAAAATGCAACAGGATGTCAGAAACTCAAGAAATGATTACATCTCCTCAAGTGAACTCGTAATGAAGTATTTTTGAGTAATAAAAAGAAGTGAGCAGATGCAGTTTTTGTCCAGAACTTTTAAATAATTTAATACAGTCTTAATACTGTGTGTGTGTGTGTGTGTGTGTGTGTGTGTGTGTGTGTGTGTGTGTGTGTGTGTGTGTGTGTGTGTGTGTGTGTGTGTGTGTGTGTATTAACATCCCTGAGGAGCTGACGAGCTTTCATCAATAAAAGGAAAGTGGACGACCACAGAGCTGTTAGTCTTTGTTATACACAGGGTGAAATACACTGTTTGGAGCACAAAGAACAGCACTCACTGCTAACAGATACTGCAAACACAGAACAACTACTTAGTGATCTATATATACTGTAGGTCTTTGACTAAGCTTTTAAAAATGGTTTAAAAAAGCAGGAGGGCTGGAGCTTATCCTCTCTGGGATAACGTGAAAGGCAGGCTGTACACCAGACAGGTTTCCAGTCTGTCACAGGACTAAAAAACACAGTTTAACAATCTATCCAATTTGAAATCACTAGTTAACACCTATCAGGTCTTTAGACTGTGGGAGGAAGAACTCACTCAGCACAGTGAACTGTTTAAACTGCACGTTAGTGTGAGGTGAAGAGTAAAGATAGTCTTCTTTGCAGTGGAAAGTTTTAAACCTTGTGGTCTGTCACCATGAAAGCAGCTCTGTGATGGTTATTGCAGCTCAGACGAACAACCAGAATGCTTTGCAGTCTGTTACTTCCTCATACAGACCTTTATTTTGTCTCATTGCTGTTTTGGGCCTCCTCTTGAGCCAGAAAACAATCAGAACATTTGATATCAGCACATTAAAACCCATGAACGTTGTTCTAATTATTTATTTAATACCTGACATTTTGTAATCTAAAGAGTACTTTGTGGGCAGCACTTGCCATGGTGGTTAGCACTGTTGTCTTACAGCAAGAAGGTCCTGAGTTCAATCCTTTTGAATGTTCTCTCTGTTTTTGTGTGGATTCACTCTGAGTACTCCTCCAAAAACATGCAGTTAATAAGATAAGGTTAACTGATTATTCTAACTTGCCACATAGGTGTGACTGGTTGTCTGTCCATGGTGTACCCCACCTACCTGGGATAACCTGCAGACACCCTGCTTCCTGAAATTTGACACGCAGAAGAGAATGGATGGACAGACTACATTCAGGATGTTCAACATTATTAATAAAGGACAAATTTCTGCTTGAGAAATACTTGATGCAAATGGAAACTTTGGTTTGTTTGTGAGAAACTCCCACAGAGCTGCTTTTATCCAAGCTTCATCTTTCCTTTGAATATTGTTTAAAATTGAAAAACATACTAACGTGAGACGTTCATGCAACAAAAAGAGAGTAAGTCTCACCTTTTAGTTTCCTGTCAACATGTCGTTCCACCAAAACAACCAGTAACATCACTAGTAACACAACACAGACTGTTCCAGCTGTCAGCAACACGGGGAGAAGTGGAGAGGAACCAGCAGAAGAGGCAGGTGGAGGTGTGGATGTAGGTGGAGGTGTGGTGGTGTGTTTGTCTAAAATGAAGCAAACACAGTCATTAAGTTGTCGTCACATTGTGAATGTTGAAACCTGCAGAAACACAGACAGGTGAGTGTGTCACCTGTGACAGTGATCCAGCTGGATGGAGACTCTCCATGACCGCTGATGTCACACTTGTAGAGGCCTTCATCAGACCTGGAAACATGCTGGATGGTCATGTGACCTGTAGAGTCTTTTCCAATGAAGACGCCATCTTTGAAGAAAATGGCTGTGAGGTTGGAGGGAGTGGTCTTTGTTTCACAGAGCAGAGTGACGTCATCTCCCTCCATCACAGGGAGGACAGGACTCTGCAGGATCACTGATCCACCTCAACACAGAGACAAACTACAGCATTTCATCCATTTACACACAGCTTCATCAACACTAACTCCACACACTCAGCTTACCAGTGACTGTCAGGTTAACCATGTTACTGATGGTACTCTGATTGAACTCACACCAATATATTCCACTGTCATGAGGCACCATCATACTTATATTACAGGAAGAACCAGCTGGTTTTCCCCACTCATCTCCACACTGAGTCCTCTGTTGTTTGCTTGTGTTTCTCCTCAGAGTCCATCCAGCAGAGCTGTCGTCCTCCTCACAGCTCAGAGACACAAAGTCTCCTTCAAAGAACTGAGAGCTGCTGGGACTCACAGTCAGACGAGCTGTGAGGGTTAAAAATAAAAATAAAAATGTCATGGTTGTGCAAAGCAATGATGATACAACATTCTTTAAATTAGAATTAAAATAATTCTCATGTGGTTCAGGCTGCCAACCCTAAACATGAAAGAAGAAGAATTTAACACATATTTAAAAGAAAATCACTGACCTTGGTTTGTTATCCTGCAAGGCATTGAAGTCAAAACTAAAGATAAGTAAAACTTAGGTTAGCATGTAAAATAATAAAGACTGTAATTAATTTGGCTCGTCCCATCTCGTCTATCTCTGATCTCTTGTCCACTTATAATTATGTGAGTAAGTAATCCTTGTGGGAGGCATACATAAATGTAAAAGAATAACAGACTGTGTTTTTGAACTCTTTAAGAAAAAGATCTATTCATATTTATTATTTTTAGCTTGTTGCTATGTTTATATTTATAGTTCTAGTCTTAAGGTTTGTTACTGTTACGTTCCTCATTTCATCTCAAGTCTCCTTTTTCTTTATGTTTGTGCGTCTCCTGTGTCTAGACTGGGTTCTCTCTGTCTCCCTAGTCCGCTGTGTCCTCCTGTCTGTTCTTCTCTGGTTCCAGTGTAGAGACTGTGTCTCTGTGCCTTTGTGTTAGTTATTGCTAAGTTCACAAGAACTCAATAAAATTAAATATTGGAAATCAGAAATCCATCAGTTTATTAGCACTGTGCACATTTCTGCTCCCACATCTCTAACACCAAATCTGTAACGCTGTTCCTTTAGTGATTATTGGATGTTTTCGAACTCACTGTACTCGATGCATAAGAAACATGACCGGTAACAGTAAGCATGAAGTTGTGTGTCCACTTTAAAGTTAAGCTGATATAATAACTAACTAACCTCTGTCAAGTTCACTGGTTCACAGGGTAAAATTTCCCCTTTAACCTGCTGTTCAGTCCATTCAGCCTTTTTTCTTCTCCTCCATTATTGTTTATTAACAGAGCAGACAGAAAAAGTTCAACATTTAAAAGGAAGAAATTCTTCACTTACAGAGCAGAAATAGTAGAGACGCGTCATCCATCGTCCTCTTGACTCATGTGACTCATTTTCTCTTTTTGTCATAGAGACACAGTAAACTCCGCCCCCTTCCCCACATACTTTTCTTGCCTATATGTAAGATGCTTGTAAAAAGTAGATTAAAAAAATCAGGACAGAAAATCAAAAATATTGTTTAACAGAAGATAGTAAAAGAGCAGGCTCTCTAATGTTGCTTTTTGAAAAACATCCACTCTTTTTGAATTTGAAGCACCGCATGAACTGAGACCTGGGGAGGACCAACTGATGCAGTTTTGAAAGTACAGTTTTTCCCAGACATACGATTTTAGCAGCTCATTGAGCCTCCACTCTGGAAACTTTCTCTGCCAACAAATGGCTCATAAATCGCTTGTGCAGGCTGCTTTCATGCTGTTTTACACCAGTTCTGATCGAAATGCTGAAGCATTAGACCAGACTATGTCTTTACAATCTTCTGTTCTCTGATGTTGGTGAGCCTGTGTGAACTGTGGCCTCAGCTTCCTGTTATTAGCTCTACACTCTTGCTGTTGTTGCGTTCTATGTGCTGTGCATACCGTGCTCTTCTGCATACCTTGGTTGTAATCAGTGGCGTTTTGTGTTGCCTTACTATCAGCTTAAAGCAGACTGGACTCTGACCTCTGTCATCAACAGATGTTTTTTTGGGAAATCCTAGAAAATCAGAAGTTTCCATCTGGCATCAACAACAATGCCACATTCCCCTTTACTTAAATCACCTAAATCAAATGAGAATATCTGTAACTCTAATGCTGTTGCCATGAGTGGCTCATTACATATTTGCATAAAAAACAGTGACATTTGTACCTAATAAAATGGTCAGTAAGTTTGTACTGTGATCAGAACAGTTCCTCTTTAATAGCATGTTGATTTCAGTGTTTGTTTCTTTATACATGTTGTGTGTTTCTCGGCCTTATGTGGGGACAGAAATGAGCTGATGTGAGTTCCAAGTAAAGCAGTGAAGCTTTACTAGTAAAGCACTGCTATATTAGCAATGGGCTGTGGTTTCAGACTGATATGAGTACAAATGTGAGAGTAACAGATACCACAGAGTGGCTCATCTGTGTGAAACTGGGGCACAAACAGTACCAGTATATTCAAAAGGTTCAGTTTGCAGGCCTGCATTAACACTAAAGGGTTAAAGATGTATATCATTTAGTGTGAGGTAATATCAGTGTTGGGAAGGTTACTTTTAAAATGTATTCCATTACAGAATACAGAATACATGCCCCAAAATGTATTCTGTAACGTATTCCGTTACGTTACTCAATGACAGTAACGTATTCTGAATACTTTGGATTACTTAATATATTATCATGCTTTTTACAACAACGTGAATGTACTATTGCTGTGTGATTTATTACTATTACTGAAGGTCCGCGACTCCGAACTGTAGTAAAGGGACCTCTGACTAATACGGCGGGGTCCCTGTCGGCTCGTAGCCGAAAAATAGCTTTACTTTGTTGTGTGGGTCAACTTTTCTTGCGAGAGACAGAGAGAGGCGTTGAAAGACTGCTCCAACGGAACTTATTGTTTTCGGAGGAAAACACGAACACAGTGTACAGTCGAGTCTTAATAGCTTACTTACAACTGGGCTCGTCAGGCACTCTTCTTGGCTGCAGTGGTTATTATTATTTTTACATGCTTCCAGCTCCCGTTTTTCCTCGATGACAACTCGTACCTTTCCACTCCCCTTTTTCTCCCTCCTCGCGCTCACAGACCCATAACGTGTATGGCAGTCCATTCTCCCTGCAACACGGACTACACTGCCCATGATGCTACATTCTTTAGAGCTATGCTTGTAGCATTCTGCCTGTTAGCTTAGCACAACAACAACAACGAAAAGGCGCTCTCTCACCCAGGAAACACACAGTCGCAGAGAGAGAGAGAGCGTCGCCCTGTAACCATGGCAACCGTAACGCTGCTGCCTGGAACAACAGCACGTAGCTGTCAAACAAAACCCAAACAGTCCTGACCCGCGACAAAATGAAACAGGAAAGTACCGCAGTGTAATCCATTTATTTCAACAAAGTAACTGTATTCTGAATACCACCTTTTTAAACGGTAACTGTAACGGAATACAGTTACTCATATTTTGTATTTTAAATACGTAACGGCGGTACATGTATTCCGTTACTCCCCAACACTGGGTAATATAGAACATTATAAGGAAAAATAACTGATGTTTGTGAAATGTGGATGTTACTCTGAAATGTGCCATCAGCTAAATGCCATTTCAAACCCAACAGCACTCCCCCAACAGGACAAGGATGGAAACAGCATCTGGTGATGTGCAGGGGTGGTAGACTTCAGGTACTCATTGTAGGCAAAGGACTTTAGACCGAGTAAAACCTGTGCTTATATTTAAAACAATGTTAATTTGTCTAATTGTCTTTGAGCCTCTGAAAATGGAGGACTGTTTATAAAAAATATGTCTTAATTCATTGAATGCAACACACTTAAATTACAGCTGGAAGTTTGCACATCAGCCACATCTTGATTATAGTGTCAAATATTTTGTGGTGGTGCACAGAGGCAAACTATAAACAAACATGTTTTTTGCCACCAAATGATGTCCATAACTGTAACACCCATTACTGATGATAATACAACTCTGTTACTGTTACAACTTCATTTAATAAAGTGCATGAGATCAGAAACACAACACATAAAGTATCAGAACATGGCTCATCAAATTTGATTACAATACAACTAGTATGTAAGTCGACAAAATACATATAAATACTTCAGAGACACAATCCTTCCCTGAGATTAATGAGCACATATTTTTACATTTATAAAACCTCATTAGAGCCCAAAAACTGAAATTTATTTTTATGTGAATGACATCATGATTTAAAGACTGTGGGTCAGTGAAGAGAAACAGTAACGTGCTCTGTTCTGTTCATGTAGCGTTTTCAGTGGGAGAGACATTTCGTCACTGATCCAAGTGACTTCTTCAGTCAGTCAGTAAATTATGATGTAAATTTATAATATGAATTCTTGTCGCATACTTGATTTTGTAATACTATCTTATGATTTGACAAATTGGAGTTGATTCATTATCACTTGCCTCACTTAATAGACCAGAGAACGCTACCACAACTAGAAACCAGGGTTACACTACTTTCCACTGGAGAAAAGCTGGAAAAGGGTAGATATATATTCTTGGGAATATAGTTTGATTCAAAGGTTAGAGCACATTAATAAAGTTGAGAAAATTGTAAATAAGATTTTAAATATAATTAGATAGAGGGCAGCTTTAAAAATGTATATATAGCATTAGTAAGATTAGATGTGGAGCTGTAGTGTCAGCAGCAGATTCAGCAGCAGACTCACAGTTAAGCCAAAGTGGATCGGATGCAGGCCAAGGCACTGCGTCTCTGCTGTGGGATAATGAGATCTTTGGCTGCTGTTGATGTGGACATGGGAGGCAACAGCAGCTAAAAATTTACTGGGCTTCACTTACAGGTTACAGAGATTTCCATCCAGATGAAAAGCATCTTAACTGGGAGAGAGAAAGGGCAAGGAGGAGTTGTTTTGAGTGGGACGATGAGATCACCGACCGTTTTTATACCTCCTACTCATCTCTGCAGATATTGAGGACGGACATTCAACAAAATACAGCCTTGCAACAACAACATAAAGACAACTGTAATGTCTGCGAGCATGGGGCAAAACAGAACCACAGGTCCTCACTGACTGGACAAGCACACACACTCATTTATATCATTACTCAGTAACTGTTTCCAGTTGGACCAGCTTCTACATATATCACACAGACACATGTTACAGCATGAGTGCATGTTTTTAACATATAAGTGTAACAATATTTGAATCCTTTAATCACCCATCAGATCTTCATTTCTGGATCATCCATTCAACCAAGTCATTGACAGCACTGCTCTGATACAAAGTCATAGTAGTATATGCACCCTGCTCTCTGCCACTCTTCCTTTTTTTAAAACAGTTTGTTTTCTTGTCCACAGTTAAAGTGTTTCAGGAAATTGCGTCTATTTTAATCAGTGAAGTGTAAAATAGCTGAGCTGAGGTAATAGATTGACTTATCATCTGAATCATCATTGACTGAAATTAAGGTCCTAATACTGAATAAAAGATTAAAAAACGATGAACCCGTGTAATAATACTGACAGGTCAATTCAAAGTTGCTCTGTTGTCACATATTGATAGTGATTGTTTGGCCACGTGACAGCAGTGTTTATTTTTTTATTTAAAAAACAACAATCTTCACCCTCCAGGGCCAGGTTAGTATCACCAATTAATCAAACTCCATGCAGGTCTTTGGACTGTTTAAGAAACCCTTCTTATTTTAAAACACTGTTTGTTTGTTTGTCCACCGTTAAAGCGTTTCAGAAAATTGCTTCTATTTTAATCAGTGATGTGTAAAATAGCTGAGCAAATATTTTTAGTGTTAGAATTCAGTTAATGAAAAATGTAAACTTTATAAATAAGATTTGATTCATCAGATAAAAGCACAACAAGTTAAACTTTGTGCACTCAACGCCTCATAGTATCGTGCACCACCACTCCAGAGGAGTAGATGGCGATAATACACTGTGGTCTACAGGAACCAGGGAAGAAAAGATCAAATCCATGGTTTACAGTTTTTTCTGAATGCTTAAACCCTAACTGTGATTCCTGTAGCACAATTCCTAAAACTATTCAGACTTATAGCAAAACCACTCACTGAGTTTGCAAAACCAAAAGCACAAAAACTGCTTTGCACTCAGTTTGCAATTTCGTAACACACACTTTGCAAAACTGTAGGCACAATTTACTGCACAACACTCAATTTCCACATTGCCAACACACTCCTAGCAAAAGTATACACATGTATGGCTACCATTAACACTAATTTGCCAACTGTCTGGCACACTTTGACATGTGAAAACTGTTTTAGATAAGTAGTCCACTTTGCAATCAGCCTAAGCACTATGAACAGGCCACAGGTAAGCTGTCTATGTGGAGTACAATGGAAGGAGCAGTAAGAGTGAGAAGAGTGAGAATCAGAGGAGGCCGAGGGAGAGGACGTGGAGGTGAAGAAGTTGGAGGAAGAGGACGTGGAGGAGCAAGAAGAGGACGAGGAGAGGAAAGAGGAAGGGTAAGAAGAGTAAGAAACAGAATAACTGATGACACCAGAGCTACAATAGTGGACCATGTCATCAACCATGGGATGACCCTGAGGGAAGCTGGCCAACGTGTTCAGCCTAAACTGAGCCGCTACACTGTGGCAAGCATCATTAGGACATTTCGAAATGAGAATCGGTAAGTACATTGTAGCACTGCCATACTCTAATGAGAAACACAACAGTACCATACATGCAAAAATACTGAAATTGTTACTTTACAGAATTGCTAGACGTCCAGATGTTGGGGGCAGAGGCAGAATGTTCACTCCAGAGCAGGAGACCCATATAGTGAACATGGTGATTGCCAATAATGCAATAAGACTGCGTGAAATACAGCAGCGCATAATGGATGATGACACCATCTTTCAAAATATACACAGTGCAAGCATTTCTACACTAAGTCGTGTACTTGCGCGCCACAGAATAAGAATGAAGCAAATCTAGGCTGATTGTCTTTTTTTTTTCCTTTTATTTGTGGAATTCCTATTTTGTGTTCTGACTTTGTCTTGGTTTTGATGAGTGTGAATGAGCACCAATACTTGACGTTTGGATCCTTGTATGTTTACATGACACTATGACAAAGGTGTGACCTCAAACTGACATCTGTACGCAGAGAAAGCAAAAGCCAGATGTGTTTTGTATTCATACCATCAGTGTGCAGTTGGCGCATTGTGTGCTTAGTAGATGATGGCTTGTGTGTACTGTTTGATACGAAAACACCATTTTTACAAAGGTGTGAAGAGTTAATCTAGCTGTGTTCGCTTTTGCAAGAGAACTAAAATGTTTTGATAATTGGGTGACAGGTTTTTTTATTTGTGTGTAGAGTTTTGCAAAATTAGCCAATAGTTACAAAAAATGAATCAGAATCAGAAAAATCAGAAAAAACTGTAACTAATGAGTAGTGATGGGCAAATGAAGCTTTCTGAAGCACTGACGCTTGTATTGAAAAACGGTTCATTACTCGAAGCTTTTCAGCACAGTCTCTCTGGTGACATCTGGTGGCCACGAATATGAAGAGCAGCTTGAATCTACAACATAAAACTGCTTCATAATGATTGAGAGTGGAATTCTGTCTGATATTGGGCCACCGTTGTGTTGCTTTAAACATGTAATTTTTGGTCTGAAAAAATTGTTGTTTATTTATTTAATAAATTATTTTGATCAATAAATGTTCCTTGTTTAAACGAGCGACATGGTGTGGTCTTTCTTTACTTGTGACTTCTTGATACAACACATTATGGAGTATGCTTCTGCTGTGAGGTCCTGCCTTCATGTACTTATGCATTTATTTAATCACTGGACAGGTGGACAGGTATGTTCATAAATAATATTATATTATATTTTTCCTTATGCATATTTTTGACCTGGGGGTAGAATTGATTGTGAACTGAAAGGGAAAATGCTTATGAACTTGCAAAGTAAAATCACGATAGGTAACCCTTTTTCATTTTTATTTAAAAAGAGAATCTGTCCCACTGTGCGATGGCCGAGTCTGTTTCTTTTCGTGGACATATTTTCTCCTGCTTTAAAAAAAAATCCTCTCACATGGTCCAGAAGAGGCTGGAGTGCACGGAAACTGGTAGAGAACCAGGTGAATAAACAAATTGAATTGCAGCACATTTTGTAGAATAACTTCTAAAGTTATTTAATAATATTTATATTATACAAAGCAGATTTTTGACATTCTAAGTTTTTCACCTTTTCAGATAAATAAACACGCACAAAACAGAAGCAAACAACAGGAACACAAAGCTGGCAAACCCAACCAAAACTGACCATAATCAACTCGGCGTTGGTGTTGTGCGCATGCGCCGCGTCTGCGCAGGGTAGGATGTTTTTTCAGGTAGGATGGATTCCCAGAACATGTGTCATCACTACTTTTGAAGTCGCGCTTACAGCAACCGGACAGTTTCACGAAAAGCCGGAAAGGAAATTCCAAGTCTTTGTTTGTCTGTTACATTCGGACTGCACCACTGACTGGATACATTATTTTGAAACACCTGCATTATTATCATTATTAGGCCATATTTAAATAACAAAATAACTTAAAGCAAAATTGGGAAACATAAAGTCTGAAACAAGTCTTTATATTAAGGGCCATCAGTCAAACAATACTGTTTGCTCTGGGTCTAAACAGCAACGCGTCTGCTTTTGCGCATGCGGCCGCTTTGGGGGTTCACACAGGAGCGCGTTTGCTGTCACATTTTATTTGTAGTGTGAACAAGCAGACAAAAAAAATCGGATTTGATCAAAAAATCGGAATTGAGCATTAAGACCTGCAGTGTGAACGTAGCCTTAGTCATCGACTGTTCCGTCCTGCTTGTACTATAAAGTCATACATGCTGTAGATGTGTGACTGTCACAGACGTCATTTTTAGACAGTTCTAAAAGTAAAGTCAGAAAATAATCTTTTCTTTTTTGACTCAACAGCTGCAGTAATCATTGCCATGTTGCTATCCTGGAAGTCTCATTTTGGATTTCAAAGTAAAAACAATTTAATAGCAAACTTGTAAATAAAGACCTGGATCTTTTTCTCCCTCACACGAAGCTTCTTTTAAGCATGTCTTTGTAAAATCCTGTGCATGGTTTGGTTTCTGTCACCACTGCATCTGTTCCTTTATGTTATTGATATGTTATGTCTTAATTTGCATTGCTTTTGACCTCTTGGGGCCACCATAGAAAGCCCTATATGAGCTTTTTAGTTTATGTATTTTTTTTTTATTTAAAAAAAAAAACAATCTTCACCCTCCAGGGCCAGTTTAGGATCACAGTTAATCCAACGCCATGCATGTCTTTGGACTGTTTGAGGAAACCCTGCAAAACTACCCAGTGAACACACCTACAAACATGGAAAGAACATGCAGACTCCACATAGAAGGGCTCCAAACAGCAGGTGGATTAAAATCCTGGAACCTGAATAAACCAGGAAGTAAATGAATATTTTGCTATTTTGTCTTTAAACATTTCTTTTTCTGTTGTTTCTTTGTTTAATATGACTGTGAAAAGGACCAGGACCCGACACACTGTTCCGTGTGGCAGATTTGATTGTTTCTGGATTCAGCACTCACACGTCTGACAGCTTTCCAGCAGTCTCACACTCCTGTGATCTCCTGTGAAATAACACTATAGGAGACAGTGCTAATGTCTGTTTTGTATTTCAGTTAATAAACTGTTTTGTAAATGTTCTTGTAGCCATTTGATTTCAGGATTGTCAACTAAATATTATACTATATACCCTCAGAGTAGATATACTGGATGTAGCTCAGTTGGTAGAGCAGGTCGGCTATTAATTGGAAGGTTGGTGGTTCGAAGACTATGTATGCTGAATGTTTGATAGACAACACATACATAGAAAGAGCATTGAAAAAATGTTCTTGGGTGAAAGAGGCAAATTTGAGTACTCAGATTAGAATAAGAACTGGTCCATTTACACACCAAACTGCACCCAGGTCAGTGCGCCCCAGGGCAGCTGTGGCTACAATGTAGCTTGCCTGTGTGAGTGTGTGAATGGGTGAATGACTGAATGTAGTGTAAAGCGCTTTGGGGTCCTTAGGGACTGAGTAAAAGCGCTATACAAATGCAGGCCATTTACCATTTTTACAATCAGAGCAGCCCCTTCCTCCAGAGGATGTTTTGATGGCGATCCCTCATTTGTGAAGTCCATCAGTATGTTTCTACCTGTTCAGTCTGCACCCAGACCAAGTCATTGAGCTCACCACCTGCTGGTTTACTGTTCCCAACAGCTGTGATCCTACATCATGGTAGATTTCCTTACTAGCTTCCAGGTAAAGTCACCATACTAACTATTGCAAACTGTTTTTCCAAGGCTGTGTAGTTTGTTTCTCTACCTAAGCTTCCTTCAGCCTTAGAGACCTCTCAGCTTTGACAGATCACATCTTCGTGTTACACAGAATCTCTGGTGACATTTCCTTGAACTGAGGACCCCAGTTCACTTCTCGTGACTGACTAATGGTCAAACAAAGAGGACCAACCAGGAATTGGAGGCCACCCTCACTGTGTGTTCTAATCAAACCCATCAACTTAGGGCTTGCACCTGGCCTGTGCCAAATACCTCCAACATTTGATGACCTTCTCTGCGACTGGATTATTCCTGTTTGAGGCTTTACTGGAGTATCATTTTTTCCAGGCCAACAAAGTGAGTTCTCTGTTCTTTCTGTCCAGCATCACCTTTGACATTGCCACCAAGGTGGACCTGCATAAAACTATGGAGCAGAACAAGCTTACGGTCATTGGATCTCGGCCCTCATCTACACTCCAGGTCAGAAAGTTACTTCCAAAAGTATCCCATTGAGGACCAAATCCCCCAAAACGTCTCACAATTACATTAGTCCATTTGGGATCAAGTCACTCATCAACCCATCACTGTCCACCTCAAGCTCCCCAGAAATGTGACAGTTCACAATATGTTCCACATCTCCAGTTCAGTCCAGTCCACTGTTCACTCTTGGTGATATGCTTCTGTCAACATAAATATGTGGGAGCACAATTAGCTGAGCTTTCTCTCTGACCCCAGTATTTGTCTCTAAATTCAGGTATTCATCTAGAAAGTTCTGCAAATTCAACCTCAATCTCTCACCACTGTATTGCTGTGTTTGCAATATGTCACCAGCACTGAAGAATATTTAGTAGGTGAATCATTTCTTTGCAATGTGTCCTTTATATTGAGGCTAATTCTGCTAACTTTTATGTAGTTTTCATTCATCTATAAATTACAGATCACATTTCTCCAATATTGCATTTCATACTTCTCTTACACAACTTCTCTAAGATCGTGGATCATGCTTGCTAGATGGAAAAAAGCTTTTCCATAATAAAACTTGAACTCTACAAGTGAAAAATTGAGGAAGATTAAAATCCGAAGATTGGGAAGATGATTGGACTTTCGATTTTGATTTTTTTTTTCTTAAAAAAGCAGCATAAATAGTAAGAGTTTTGCATTTCTGAAGCAGGGAAGGAGACAAGAAGTTGTTTGACAACAAAATGTAATCATAGCCATGCTAAATGAATAAACGTGTTCTGTGTAAAATAAGATGGACTTCAAAATTTGTACGCGTTGGGGAAAAACCTTTAAGACTTTACACAGGTTGGTGGTTAAGCCCTTGCTGCTCCTTAGTGAACGCCAAGTTGTTCTCTGATGTTGGAGTGTGAATGTGTTTGAAGGCTAGAAAAACTTCCTTCCATTCATATGAGTGAGTAAGGCGCTGTATGAAGCCCTTTGAGTACTCAAGTAGAGTAGAAGAGCACGATAGAATATCCAAACACAGAGTGCAGAATACTTGCATAAACCGGGGCAGATGCTCGAAGCTTACTATGTTGATTATTTGTGCTCAGATCATTTCGTGATAGAAATGGAGCTTTTAAAATTAAAAGACATTATTAGAGAACTAAAGTATCTGTTAGTGATATCATGTGACAATCCAGTGTTTGAAAATATTTATTATAAAAAATGTAGATGACTTTACTGTACTGTAACATACTGTATATGGTTTTATATAGAATCCAAATAAAAAAGGATTCAAGTGAATAAATAAAAGCTTAATGTAAAATTATTTAATTTTCTTTGTGAGTGACGGTGTTGGCAGCAGGTGATCATGTCCGTGCGGTTGTTTGTCTGTGCAGACTTTTAAATGTCAAAACCAGAATGTTAGACCCTGAAGTTAATGGGGAGTTTGTACAGCCTATGTAATATAAAACATATTAAGTTAAAACACTTAGACACTAGAAATGAGAAGAAAATACAGAGACGTTATTGTTACAGATAAAGTTCCTGAGGTCTGAGGGCCTACGTGGCCCAGCAGCAGAACATATCAGACCAGTCACAGTTAAAATAACACAAAGGTTACAGAAAGGTTTTTATTTCTAAATTATTTGAGCCATTGATGAACTGCAGCACTTTCTCCAGAATTTACACATTAAACATCTTAACCTAGTTTTAGTTGCTTTACTTGGTCCTTGTGTGTTGATCGCGACTGTGCACAAGCTTTTTCCTTACTGCTGCCTCCCTAAAGCACTCTGTGACTGGTTGCTTGTCTTGAAAAGTGCAACATTAATAAATTTGGCTTACTTTGCTAAAACCTCCTCAAAACAAACAAACTAAAGTAATCAAACCTTCAACGCTCTAATTATGAAGCATGAAATCCAAAAACAGCTGCCACAGTAATGTTGGTTTTATGGACCCATGTTGGTGGATTTTAATTTATTTATTTATTAACACAGTTCAGAGGCTACAGAGATGCAATAGTGTGAAGTCGTCTAAAGATCTTTTCATGGTACGCAGAGTTTTGCAGACCCGGTTTAGTTAAATCAAAGATGGTGGCAGCGTGTGTGTGTGTGTGTAGGACACAGTCAGCAGGAGTTCAGGGGGAAGATATTTACTCTTATTATTTATTTAAGATATTTACTGAGCTGCTGTAACTCTCTGTCTGTTCTCAGCCATGATGATGGAGCTCGTTTTCGAAACCTTGTATCTACATTTTTTTTCCTGTGACATCAAAGGTCAAAGGTCAGATGAAAGGCATCACAGTTAGGCAACTGAAGCTCCTCTGCTGCCACCTACTGGCTGTTTTATTCTGTTACTGATGCCTTTACACAGTGCATGTACTCCCTGGCCACTTTATTAGGGACACATTGCTAATACTGGGCCATGTTTTTCCTTCAGAACACATTTTTACTGTATTTATTTTCATACCAAAAATGTTTGTTATGTTTACAGTAACATTTATAATGAGAAAGAAAAAGTTCTTTTGTTTCACATTCAGCTAGAGAGGGAGGACGGCTGAGCTCCGACATTTTTCAGTGATTTCACTCATTTTAAACCTCATCTGACAAAATGTAACCTTTGAAGGTCAAAGGTCAGACTTAAACAGACTGCTCCTATGAACACAAAAAAAGAGAAGAGAGGGAGGACACTTGTGTATTTCACCCTCGCATTAAGTCGTATTTCCTTTGGTATTTATTGCGTTGTTGTAACCACTGCTCATTTTGTAATTTGTCTTTCCTCAGTGCTTCTACACCAGCAGAGATGTGAGCAGAGGAGGGGAGGAAAATGAGACGTCTTTCAAATCTTCCTTTAAAAGTGATGTCAGTGAAATGATGTTTGACTCAACTGCATCATGAACAGTTTTGTTAAAGACTGACTGCAGCTGGGTTTTATCATCTCAGGTGTTCATGACATGTTTTATTTAGAGACGCTTTTGGTTAAATTCATAATTCAGATCATGTGACAGACATCGCATCTTTTTAAGAAATCACACACAGAAACAGTGAAGGGCAGAAAGTTTGATCCTCTTAAAGAACTGAAATAATCCGAATAAAGAAGACGAGCTGTTAAAGGAGTCCTCGTTCTGTGGTTTCGATATTCCAGGTGTGACCACAGCTGTTTAACCTCTGCATCCTCCAGATGCCTTTTAGGACCTGGGACATGTTTCCAGCTTCCAGATGTGTAAAAATACATCCCAAAGAAAAGCTCAGGTCTCAGGAGGAAACATAGTTTGTTTGTTCTCCTGTAACATTCAAGGTCAAAGGTCACATAAAACTGTCAGGCGTTGTGAAAACTAATGATCTTCTACTGCTGCCACCTGCTGGCTGTTATCATGCAGTGACTGATGCCTCTATCTAGTTACACACAGGGCATACATTTGGCGGCCACTTTATTAGGTATACCTTGCTAGTCGCATGTTGGGATTCCTTTTTTGTTCTGAGATATTTAAATTCTTCATGGCACTGATTCAACAAGCTACTGGAAACATTCCTCACAGATTCTGGTCCATATTAAAATGACTGCATCACACAGCTGCTGCAGATTTGTCCATGATGTGGATCTCCTGTTAAAACCACCTCCTAAGATGTTCTGTTGGACTGAGATCTGCTGACTATGGAGGCCATTGGAGTATTTCTGTGAACTCATTGTTATGTTCAAGAAATTAGTTTGAGATTATTTGATTTTTTGACATGATGCTTTATCCAGCTGGAAGCAGCCACCAGACGACACTGTGGTTATAAAATGATGCACACAGTCAGAATACTTCAGCAGGCTGTGGGCTTTGAACAGTCTTCAGTATGGGGTCCAAAATGTGCCATTAAAATATCCCCTGACCAATACACCACCAACGAACTGTTACTTCTCCCTTCTGCAGAAGCAACAGGATCATGCTTCTGCAAAACTCATCAGACCTGTGCTGTAACTCTGCAGTTACCCTCAGTTTAAATCTCTAAAAAGTTCATTTTTCAGCAGATTCTGGTTTATGTGAGTCATCTTCTTCCTTTTCAGAGCAGAATGGCAGGAATATAAAAAGGTTCTCAATTTGAACTTCACTGGATCCACTTCATCATGTCTATATGCCAAAGGGTTGAGTTCTGCCGTGTGATTGGCTGTTTAGATATCTCTGCACCTACTCAGTGTTTAACCAGCAGTTTAATAGGTGTGCCGAATAAAGTGGCACACCTATTTAGGAGGACTCACAGAGGATGGATTTGTCGTGTCAGTTTGTGTTGTTGGTTTTTTTATCTATATAAAACAACAACACACTCGGGATTCCTACCAGCTTCCAGCTGAACAGCAGCTGGAGGCAGTGTTGAGCAGATGAACCTGCTCGCTGACTTTCTCTCGCTTTGACTTTGAAACAGTAACGAGAGACACGATTTACAGATTAATTTTCATTACTGTAAAGATCATTAGTGATTACTCTTACACTTTAGTGCCAGTAGAGGGCAGCACCGCACCAAGGTTTATTCTTGGGCAGCTGTGCGAGATTTGCTGACTTTCCCTACAAACTGCACCAGGTCTGTTAAATCAGCTTCTCATTAAAAACCAGAGTTCATTCATATGACCACAACCTTCCTTTAACATAAACACACATGTCAGTTTTTTTAAAGACAACATCACCAGCATGCTCAGAAGATCTCAAACACATTTTAAATAAAAACAGTTGTAAAAGTTGTGAAAGTGAAATTGTTCCTCCTGCTTTTAGTTTGTGGCTGAAGTTAACCTGTGTGTTGTCTTTGTTATCTGCTCTGAAGGTGACAACAACACAACAACTCACGTTTTCCATCAGACATCTTTGTGAAACCCACAGAAGCACACGAGAAGATCAAGTGAGACCAAAGTTGATTGAACCTGCAGAGAAACCAGATCACTGCTGTGGAGACGACAGCACACTTAGAAATAACATAAATAACAGCAAAGTTACTGAAGACATGAAACTTGGATTACATCTATATTTTAGTTACATAACATTTATTATTGTTTATGTATAAATGATGTCTTGGTCATGCTTTTATTCTGAAAGGCCTGGTGAAGAAAATGTTATTTTTTAATATAAAAAAGTATAAAAATTGTTTAAGAAAGTTAAAATTTTCCAGCTTCTTTATAAAAGAAAATAACAAAAACTCTCCATTTGAACTTTCTGCCCTCAGAGGTTGTGTGAGGTTTCCTTCATGAGGAGAACAAACAGAATATAAACCAGTGTGTTTACAGTGAATGTGTCAGGTCTGAGCTGCTGTGGACCAGTTAGAGAGCAGCAGCTGGATCCCAGTGGTTGGACTGGTGGACGACTTCAGTGAGGAGTAGATGACATTTGGCTCTGGTAGAAACTCTGCACACACAAACACACAGGAGGAGAATATAAGCACAAAGCAGAGCCTCTCTGTTCTCTTTATATACAGCAAAGCATGAGGACACGTCAGTGAACGCATCACAGTTACAATAATATAACTTGGATCATATAACATATTGAACTTTGGACACATTTTCTGCTGATATATGACGAGTATATGAACAGTATCAGATCACACAGCATCTGCAACTTCGCTCAGAACCTTAATACTGCTGCTATCAGTCTGAGCCCTGATGAAGAAAGAGTAGCAGCTGTACCTCTGAGCTCTCGTCTCTCTGATGATGAACGTCCATAACTGATGTGTTCACTTCTCCCTGCTGAGCAGACTCCAGCTCCATTACTGTCTGAAACAAACATGGAGGACGTCAGTGCAGGCAGCACAGTCTCATAACTGAAATAACCTCAGTAGTATCTATAACACAAAAAGGTTTGTTGAACATTTTTTCTCTACAGTGCAAAAACTGTGAGATGACTCGTGACTCGTGGCAGGTCTGACTCATAGAAACACGATTACAGATCAGGAACGTGTTTCTCATCAAAGCCGTCAATCATCAAAAACTTGTAAAACCATCTGACCGATCCTGTCAGGAGGCTACATCTGCAAAACTACAAAATGAGCCACATAAAGAAAGTCAAATCCAAAAGACCAACACAGCTGAATAGATCAGGTTGATTTTTATTGTTTGTATAGAAATTATAAACCACTCAGAGTGTTTTTTATTGTCTCTTTATCTCTGCAGTAGAACCTGTGCAGTGACACGAGTTAATCAGAAACCAGAAGCTGGATGATCACAGAGTCATTTCTGATAAGTGCAGGTGGACAAACACTAAACACAGGATTTACTGTAAAGGTCACCCAACAAAACATAATAACAGCAAAGCGACTTGTGATCATTTGTCAAAGTTGTCAGAGTTTAAAGGACAGTCTGGATTCTGCAAACCTCCTTAGAGTTAGAAAAATAAACACACACCAGCACAGCCGACAGGAAGGACGGCTTTCTATGAAAACTACATGTAAATATTTTAATATGATAAAAAAGCTGCTGAACTGGAAGCTCAGCTTCCTGTTCATGAACTTTAAGACTTCAGGCATGTTGTCTCGTTGCATTTTTAGACGCTGCCTGATGTCCTGCTGGCATAAAATAAACACACTGAGAGTTTCCAGCTTGACCAAACAGATGTTTCCATACAATGATTATTATGGATATATTATTTCTGACTTTCTCTGTCTGCTGTGTTTCCTGGAGCAAACACAAGAAAAAAGTGCAGTCTGTCCTTGTTGAGTTTCTTAGTTTGATTCAGTGAGAAGAGTCTGGAAGAGGAGCTGAGGAGGAGCAGGAAGGAGGAGCAGGAAGGAGGGGACTGAGTAAAAGCGTATAATAAAAATGCAAGGCCATTATACCAAAAAACGAAAACCCCAATTGTTACAAATCAAGAGGGAGCCCAGTAGCAGCCCCCTTCCAAAATGCCAGAGGAATGGTTTTGAGGGCGATCCCACCTCATAAGTGTGAAGGATCCCAATCAGTATAGTTTCCTACCTAATTTGCAGAGTCTGCAACCCCACAGAACCCAAGTCATTGAGCTCGAAACCCAGACCAAAGTCCATTAGCTCACAACTGCTGCTTTAGCTGTTCCACCAGCATGTATCCTACATCATGGTCAGATTTCCTGTACTAGCTTTCCAGGCTAAAGTCACCAATACTACTAACTACTTGAAACTGTTTTGCCCCCAACGGTGGAGTATTGGTTTCTCTACCTAAGCTTCCTCAGCCTTAGAGACCTCTCAGCTTGTGACAGATCACATTCTCGTGTTACACAGAATCTCTGGTGACATCTTCCTTGAACTGAGGGACCCCATTCCTTCTCGTGACTGCACAATGGTCAAACAAAGAGGACCAACCAGGAATTGGAGGCCACCCTCACTGTGTGTTCGAACAAACCCATCAACTTAGGGCTTGCACTGGCCTGTGCCAAATACATCCAACATTTGATGACCTTCTGCCGACTGGATTATTCCTGTTGAGGCTACTGAGTATTCATTTTTTCCAGGCCAACAAAGTGAGTTCTTCTGTTCTTTCTGTCCAGCCATCACACTTTACGATTGCCACAAGGGGGACCGCATAAAAAACTAATGGAGCAGAACAAGCTTACGGTCCATTGGATCTCGGCCCTCATCTACACTCCAGGTCAGAAAGTTATTTCCAAAGTAGCCCATTGAGGACGCAAATCCCCCAAAACGTCTCACAATTACATAGTCCATTTGGGATCAAGTCACTCATCAACCCATCCTGTCCACCTCAAGCTCCCCAGAAATGTGACAGTTCACAGATATGTTCCGCCATCTCCAGTTCAGTCGCAGTCCACTGTTCACCTTGGTGAGATGCTTCTGTCAACATAAATAGGTGGGAGCACAATTAGCTGAGCTTTCTCTCTGACACCAGTATTTGTCCTAAAATTCAGGGATTCATCTAGAAAGTTCTGCAAATTCAAACCTCAATCTCTCACCACTGTATTGCTGTGTTTGTGCAAATATGTCCCAGCACTGAAGAATTTAGTAGGTGAATCATTTCTTTGCAATGTGTCCTGATATTGAGGCTAATTCCTGCTAACTTTTATGTAGTTTTCATTCATCTAAAATTACAGATCACATTTCTATCCATATCGCGGTCATACTATCTGCACAAATCTCTAAGATCGTGGATCATGCTTGCTAGATGGAAAAAGATTTCCAATATAAAACTTGAACTCTACAAGGTGAAAAATTGAGGAAGATTAAAATCCGAAGATGGGGAAGATGATTGGACTTTCGATTTTGATTTTTTTTTCTTAAAAAAGCAGCATAAAATGTAAGAGTTTTGCATTTCTGAAGCAGGGAAGGAGACAAGAAGTTGTTTGAGGGCAACAAAATGTAAATTAATAGCCCATGCTAAATGAATAAACGTGTTCTGTGCTAAAATAAGATGGGACTTCAAATTTGTACGCGTTGGGGAAAAAACCTTTAAGACGTTACACAGTTGGTGGTTAAGCTTGCTGCTTCCTTAGTGAACGCCAGGTTGTTCTCTGAGGTTGGGTGTGAAGTGTTTTGAAGCTGAGAAAACTTCCTTCCATTCAATATGAGTTGAGTAAGGCGCTGTAAGGAGCCCTTTGATAGCTCGAAGTAGAGTAGAAGAGCAAGATAGAATATCCAAACACAGAGTGCAGAATACTTGCATAAACCGGGGCAGAATGCTCGAAGCTTACTCGATTGTTTATATTCTGCTCAGATCATTCGTGATAGAAAGGGAGCTTAAATAAAAGACATTATTAGAGAACTAAAGTACTGTTAGTGATATCATGTGCAACCAGTGTTTTGAAAATATTTATTATAAAAAATGTAGATGACTTTACTGTAACTGTACACTGTATGATGGTTTTTAAAGAATCCAAATAAAAAAGAATTCAAGTGAATAAATAAAAGCTAATGTAAAATTATTAATTTCTTTGTGAGTGACGGTGTGGCAGCAGGGGACATGTCCGTGCGGTTGTTTTGTCTGTGCAAGACTTTGTAAATGTCAAACCAGAATGTTAGACCCTGAGTTATGGGGAGTTTGTACAGCCTATGGAATTAAAACAATTAAGTTAAAACACTTAGACACGAGAGAAAAAAAAAAAGAGAGAGAAAGAAAGGGGGAGGGTTAGCGGACGAAAAACAGAGACGTGTTTGTTCGCATAAGTTCCGAGCTACGTAGAGGCCCTCAAGATGGCCCAGCAGCACGATATACATATACAGCACGGCAGAGTCAGAAAGGAAAAGACAATGTGTCTTAGTAAAGGTTTTTCATATTCTAATTATTGGAGGCCATGGATGAACTGCAGCACTTTCTCCAGAATTTACACATTAAACATCTTAACCTAGTTTTTAGTTGCTTTACTTGGTCCTTGTGTGTTGATCGCGACTGTGCACAAGCTTTTCCTTACTGCTGCCTCCCTAAAGCACTCTGTGACTGGTTGCTTGTCTGAAAAGTGCAACTTAATAAATTTGGCTTACTTTGCTAAAACCTCCTCAAAACAAACAAACTAAAGTAATCAAAACCTTCAACGCTCTAATTATGAGCATGAAATCCAAAAACAGCTGCCACAGTAATGTGGTTTTATGGACCCATGTGTGGTGGATTTAATTATTTATTATTAACACAGTTCAGAGCTGCAGAGAGCAATACGTGTGAAGTTCGTCAAAGATCTTTCAGGTACGCAGAGTTTTGCAGACCCGGTTAGTTAAATCAAAGATGGTGGCAGGCGTGTTGTGGTGTGTGTAGGCACCAGTCAGCAGGAGTTCAGGGGGAAGATATTTACTCTTATTATATAAGATATTACTGAGCTGCTGTAATCTCTGTCGTCTCAGCCATGATGATGGAGCTCGTTTTCGAAACCTTGTATCTACATTTTTTTCCTGTGACATCAAAGGTCAAAGGTCCAGATGAAAGGCATCACAGTTAGGCAACTGAAGCTCCTCTGCTGCCACCTACTGGCTGTTTTATCGTTACGATGCCTTTACACAGTGCATGTACTCCCTGGCCACTTTATTAGGGACACATTGCTAATACTGGCCATGTTTTCCTTCAGAACACATTTACTGTATTTATTTTCATACCAAAAATGTTTGTTATGTTTACAGTAACATATAATGAGAAGAAAAAGTTCTTTGTTTCACATTCAGCTAGAGCAGGGAGGACGGCTGAGCTCCGACATTTTTCAGTGATTTCACTCATTTTAAACCTCATCTGACAAATGTAACCTTTGAAGGTCAAAGGTCAGACTTAACAGACTGCCTATGAACACAAAAAAACGAGAAGAGAGGGAGGACACTTGTGTATTTCACCCTCGCATTAAGTCGTATTTCCTTTGGTATTTATTGCGTTGTTGTAACCACTGCTCATTTTGTAATTTGTCTTTCCTCAGTGCTTCTACACCAGCAGAGATGTGAGCAGAGGAGGGGAGGAAAATGAGACGTCTTTCAAATCTCCTTTAAAAGTGATGTCAGTGGAAATGATGTTGACTCAACTGCATCATGAACAGTTTTGTTAAAGACTGACTGCAGCTGGGTTTTATCATCTCAGGTGTTCATGACATGTTTTATTTAGAGACGCTTTTGGTTAACTTCATAATTCAGATCATGTGACAGACATCGCATCTTTTTAGAAATCACACACAGAAACAGTGAAGGGCAGAAGTTTGATCCTTAAAGAACTGACAATACCGAATAAAGAAGACGAGCTGTTAAAGGAGTCCTCGTTCTGTGGTTTCGATATTCCAGGTGTGACCACAGCTGTTTAACCTCTGCATCCCCAGATGCCTTTAGGACCTGGGACATGTTTCCAGCTTCCAGATGTTAAAAATACATCCCAAAGAAAAGCTCAGGTCTCAGGAGGAAACATAGTTTGTTGTTCCCTGTAACATTCAAGGTCAAAGGTCCACATAAAACTGTCAGGCTTGTGAAAACTAATGATCTTCTACTGCTGCCACCTGCGGCTGTATCATGCAGTGACTGATGGCCTCTATCTAGTTACACACAGGGCATACATTTGGCGGCCACTTATTAGGTAACCTTGCTAGTCGCATGTTGGGATTCCTTTTTTGTTCTGAGATATTTAAATTCTTCATGGCACTGATTCAACAAGCTACTGAAACATTCCTCACAGATTTCGGCCATATTAAAAGACTGCATCACACAGCTGCTGCAGATTTGTCCATGATGTGGATCTCCTGTTAAAACCACCTCCTAAGATGTTCTGTTGGACTGAGATCTGCGACTATGGAGGCCATTGGAGTATGTCTGTGAATTGTTATGTTCAAGAAATAGTTTGAGATTATTTGATTTTTGACATGTGCTTATCCAGCTGGAAGCAGCCACAGACGACACTGGGTTATAAAATGATGCACAAGTCAGAATACTTCAGCAGGCTGTGGGCTTTGAACAGTCTTCAGTATGGGGTCCAAAATGTGCCATTAAAATACCCCTGACCAATACACCACCAACGAACTGTTACTTCTCCCTTCTGCAGAAGCAACAGGATCATGCTTCTGCAAACTCATCAGACCTGTGCTGTAACTCTGCAGTTACCCAGTTTTGAAATCTCTAAAAAGTTCATTTTTCAGCAGATTCTGGTTTATGTGAGTCATCTCTTCCTTTTCAGAGCAGAATGGCAGGAATATAAAAAGGTTCTCATTTGAACTTCACTGGATCCACTTCACATGCATATGCCAAAGGGTTGAGTTCTGCCGTGTGATGGCTGTTTAGCTATTCTCTGCACCTACTCAGTGTTTAACCAGCAGTTTAATAGGTGTGCCGAATAAAGTGGCACACCTATAGGAGGACTCACAGAGGATGGATGTGGCGGGGGCAGTGTGTGTGTGCGCCCCAGGGTGGCTGTGGCTACAATGTAGCTGCCATCACCAGTGTGTGAATGGGTGGATGACTGGATGTGTAAAGCGCTTTGGGGTCCTTAGGGACTAGTAAGCGCTATACAAATACAGACCATAATTAACATAACATTAACTTTTCCAAAAAATAAAGATATCATTATCTGGATCAAATACATAAATACAAATAAACTAACATTTTGGATTGAAATAAATTTAAATTCTCAACGATAAATTATGTACATTTTTTTTTTACAGCTTAAACATTTTTACTTTTAAAATTAAGTTTAGGAAAAATGTAACTTTGGACATCAATTTTTAAAGTAGAGCCAAGAGAAATGTGTCTGTCTTCTGAGACAGAGTGGACCTCAAACAGTTGTGGCTGTTTTAGCCCACTGAAGGCTCTCTCATCACATGCAAGTCATGGGCAGAGTGCAACATATACAGAGAGCAATGCCACTTCTCCAGAAACGCTTTGTTGATGCGGGATGCAGTATAAGTTATTATTTACAAATAAACAATATCTAGAATCAAAACAACTTTCCCACTCACCTACTCCTCCAGATATCAGTGGGGCTGGTTCAGTGTCAGGAATGTGGGTGTGGGGAGATGGGAGTGGGACAGCTAAGCTGACCCAGAAGCTTGATCTTTTTTTGCCTGGCACCAAGTCGGCAGATGCAGGGAAAGGTGATATACACATGCACACAGTGTTTGCCTGCATTGATTAGATGTTCAGCGAAATAACAAAGAGACACATTAAGTAATCTAACTAATATTAAATTAAAATATTAAATATAAAAGTCACAGATTTTCTTTCATGTGGACGTGGCTATGAGTTTCACTTCTATCACCCACAGACAAGGCCAACCTTTTTTGGTAAAAATAAATAAATAAATAATTGTGTCATCCTCTCTTTTGTCTTTCTTTGGAACCCCAACTTTACTTTTCATGGTCCCATCCTACAGTGTCGTTCTGGATAAGTGGTAGAAGCTGACTGGATTTTATTCTTTTTTGCCAAAAAGAAAAACAAATTAATGCTAAGAAAAACAATTTAAGTAATAAGAGTATAACACTCTTTTATGGCAGTAGGTTTGCACCTTTTGTACAAAAACGGACTGATTGACTGTTCTCCTATTTTGTCAGTCATTGACCATTAGAGTCATCATCACTTTACTCATCACTTAAGAGTCATCCTAGTTAGTTCAGGGTGAAAGTGATCGACCGCAGGGGCTCATCCACCAAAGAGTTAACCACAACAACCCAAGAGTTGTTTTCACCTCAGTGAAACCTTGTACCCTCTACAGACGATGTGTCAGTTTGGTTAAGGAGGTTTTAAAGGATTCCTTCCATGCCCTCAGTTGAATTTAGCAGCACCTGGACTATATACCATGTGGGGGGAGAGCACGGCTTTACCCTCCTGAATTGCCTGAAGTTTTGTTCAAAATGCTTCAAGGCAGACCAAAAGTCTTGTCCATGGCCTCACTGAACTCCTCCCAAGCCCAAGTTTTGCTTTAGCCATTGCCCGAGCTGCGGTTCGCTTGGCCTGCTGGTGCCCATGAGCTGTCTCCGAAGTCCTTTCACTTCACACTTGATGGCTCCTTTCACTTGCGGTCTCCACCATCTGGTTCGGGGATAACCACCAGGCTCCAACCACCTCTGCAGCTCCTTGCAGCAGCCTCAGCAATGGAGGGTTAGAAAACTGGTCCTTTCGGACTCAGTGTCCCCAGCCTCCCTCGGAATGCTGTTGAAGTCCTGGGAGTTAAAGAATTTTATGGGCATTTCCAGCATACCCTCACTATAGCTTTAGGTGTGCCAGGCCTGTCCGGCATTTTATCCCCACCAACTGATCTAACTGAGCCCAGGTGGTAATTATTTGATGGCTCACAAGGCCACAGATCAGATGATACAACTGCAAAATTCATCATCAACCAAAAATAATTTCAAACTTGTGCACCCAAATCTGTTTTGAAAGTAGGTAGTCCTTCCACTCTAGAAAAAAGAACTCATTAAATGAAATGAAAAAAAAATCCCAAATTACCATTTATGTCCTATACCTTTTTTAGTTCTCAGCATAAGAGCAGTGTGGCTGGGGGTGGGGTGCTTTGGGATAACTGTTTTTGTCATGTACTTGGATTGCACTTTGTCAGGCCTCTAACATAAAATCCTGACCATCTGCATGTCCCACCTGAAGGCTAAGCTTCTGCTGGTCTAGCTTTCAGGGTCACTGAGGCTTGCAAAACCCCCGATCATGTTAAGGCGGCAATCCATCCATCCATCCATCCATTCGCTTCCGCTTATCCTTTCAGGGTCGCGGGGGGCGCTGGAGCCTATCCCAGCTGTCATAGGGCGAGAGCGGGGTACGCTCTGGACAGGTCGCCAGTCTGTCACAGAGCCAAGGCGGCATCCTCAGGGTAAAACTGAAAAATAAAACAACAAAAACTTAAAACAAAATATTCTTCATCAGATTATCACAACTAAAAACATTTACTTTTAAGTGGATGGCTTCTATCGAATATATTCAAACCCACTATTACAAAACTAAAAAGGGCAAGTTATAAAAATAAAGTCAATTCACCAAGTCTTGAAAAAATAAAACAGAAAAAAATAAAACAAAACTATCATCCAGACCTTTACAACCAACAATATAAAATTTTATCTTGGGTGGCCTAATTCTCAATAATGTGCAAAATAAAGTAAGAATAAAATAGGATTAAATAAAATTTCGAATCACCATGTCTCTTCCATATCCCAAGTATATGTCATGGACTTGTCATGGGTCAAGATCACCCCATTCCTCCTTCCTTGTATGTAACATGGTGTGACGACAGGGGTTTAGGACCTTAACTTCCCTTTGTGAGCTGCTGGAAGTTGTGGTTGGATTACTGTGATTACTTTAGTATATGAAATGAGGGAACTGTTGATTGCAGAGCTGAAAGCTGGGCGGCTTTGTGTCGGGGTCTGTGCAGCAGCACAGGCTCACAGCGAGAAACCGTCTGTACTGAAACAATAGTCACACACTGTACAACATAGATGTAATTTTTAGTTAATTATCTCACGAGACGACAGAGATTTGCTGTACTTCATTTTGCTCTAGCCTGCCTACTGAGAAACCTGACACAGGCTCATTTGCATACTGACAGTGATTGGGATGCTTAGCTGGGGGGAGGGATCTCTGCTGAGTGCTGTGTGAGCCTGCACACAGAGTACGGAGGAAAAGATGCGAACGAGAGCTACTGTAGTAAATGTACTAAATCTTGTCCATATTTCAGTTTGTGGGAAATCTATTATTGTCCTTCAACGTCTAAAAGTTTGACTTAACGGGGCAGGATGTTTGTTTAAGGGGCCGCTGCCCCCTCTTGCCCCAGCGTAGAGCCGGCCCTAATCACAAAGTATGCACGTACACATCTGTACGTACCCCACCTCCTCCTTAACGGCTGGGCCAATCTGAACGAAGATTTGCACAAACATGGTCACCACATATGGGGTTTATTTCAGGATGATTTATTATAAATCCCAGTTTGCTTGATTTCCTACATAGTGTTTATTTTGTTGGACCCCCGTGAACGTTACGTTTTTCCGTTTGCATTAGTATCAGTGTACGTTTACCGTACAGAACCTAATGGTCACATGAATTGTATCCAGTGTTGTTTTGAAACACAGAAAGAAAGATTTGAAATCAGTCCATCAGAAAAGGAAGTAAATATTGAAACCTCGTTGACAAAAGGAAGTTAGTTTTAAAAGGCAGTTTTGACACAAATCAAGTTTTAATGTTATACTCAAAGTGGGACAAAAAGGTTCAGAACTCACCAAAAAACAGAAACAAAAGGTTTTCAACAGATAAATGTTTCCAAGACTCACACACTTTTCAGTTAGTGTTTGAATACAAATTTAGCACACAGTGACAACTCACACTATGACCTACCATGGGACCAATTACAGTACATGTACCATACTGGTATATACATATGTATATACAGATGTATATACATATTTCATATACACTGAAGCCATGTTTTAAAAGGTTTATAAGATGATCCCACACAAGATCCCTTACACCACTGGCTGAAATGCAGCTCCAAATCACCACAGAGCCTCCACCATGTTTTACATACGGCTTTTGTTACCCTCTCCTGTATGCATGTATGACTTTTGACCCAAGGTTTGGAGTCTCACCCCAAATGTCCTGCTGCTGCTGATTTTCAGTCTAGTTCTTGGGTAAGTTAGCATCCTTGACGTGTTCCTTTCTAAGAATGGCTGCTTGACAGTCACCCTATTACTAACACACTTTCTTGTGTAGTTTCAAGTATTTAAGGACACACTGCACACTATGCTACTTTTTTAGCTAATAGCTCCTGTTGGTACAAAATACTCTTTTATGCCTGTCAAACTCTGCTGTTCATTGGCATGTTCCAACGATTCAAGTAAAGAAGCTAACGGTGTGTAGAGATCCAGTTTAATGTGATTCTTTGCCAACTGCTGACATGAAACTGAAACTTTTGCAAAGACGCTGCCTCTCAGCTGTGTGAGTTCTCATTTTGACCTAAAAGTTTTTGCAAATGTTTTGCAAGAACTCTCACTTGTGTGAGACCCATGTGGACAGTCAAATGACTATTTTGACTGAAAGTCTTACCACAAGTTTTGCAAGAATATGGCCTCTCACCTGTGTGAGTTCTCATGTGGACATTCAAATGACTGTTCTGACTGAAGCTTGTACCACAGGTTACACAGGAGTAGGGCTTCTCACCCGTGTGAGTCCTTATGTGCACGGTCAAATCCCTCATTTGAATGAAACTTTTCCCACATGTTTACAGGAATACGGCTTCTCGCCTGTGTGGATTCTTGTGTGAATTTCAGAATTTGTACTCTGACTAAAAGTTTTGCCACATGTCGCACAAGAATATGGCTTCTCACCCGTATGAGTCCTTGCATGAATTTTCAAGTTTGCTAAGCAAGCAAATCTTTTTCCACAAATCTTGCAGTGGTAAGGTTTTATACCTGTGTGCGTCGCCATGTGCACCGTCAAATTGCCTTTATGCATAAAATCTTTTCCCACATGTTTCACACGAGTATCGCTTCTCACCTGTGTGAAATCTAATGTGATATATCAGATTTGAGCTGTCTCTAAACGCTTTCCCACAAATGCTGCAGGAATATGGCTTTTCACCGGTGTGAGTTCTTATATGGACCAACAAGTTATCCTTTCTCCTGAATGTTTCCCACATGCATCACACGAGAATGGCTTCTCACCTGTGTGAATGCTCGTGTGTATTTTTAGCTTTGATGCATATTTAAATCTTTTCCCACAAGTGTTGCAAGAATATGGTTTCTCATCTGTGGACGTTCTTTTTTTGATGTAGAGAGTTGTGAGAGAGGAGCAGGTGACTGCTTGGTTCGGCTGGCAGTAGTTTTTTTCCTCATAAATACTGTTAATGGATTGGTTTCCTGGTCAATTACAAGCTCCTGTCTCTCCTGACTTGTGCAAAGTTCCGTCCATTCTTCCTTAATCTTAGCCGATCCAACGTCCTGTTGATCCAGACCAGAGTTCTCCCAGGTTAAAGAGGTACAAGTCCTCGAGAACCTCCTCCTTGCAGACATATTGCTGGAGCTGGTCTGGAGAGACAAAGTGGCACATAAAACAGTCAGTGCTGTATTCATATACAAATGAACATCTAAGCAAATTTTGTGACGGCCAACGGTATTGTTAACACCAGTGGGTTCAGGTTTCACTTCAGCTGAAGCTGTTTGGTGTGCAGCATGTTGTAGGTCCAGGTTAGGGTAGATGTTTTAGTGCGAACTTCAGCGCTCTAATGTGTAGCTGTCATTTTAAAATAAACAGCAGGATTAACACAATCAACTTGAGTTGAAATACTTATTTTACTGCTTCGCGCTCAAAATCCCAAGATGAAAGACTCCCTGCAGAATGAATTTTCTCTTATTTGCAACACATTTTTTATATTCTGTACAGATCTTTAATCAACATTTTATTATTTTCATCTGATAAAGTTTCTGATTGGAGTAATCTGTGTATGAAACACCTCATTTTATGTGAGCGCACACGAAGCCTGAAGCAGAAAGCCAGGCCGGACAAAGAAAGTTTAACTATTATCAGCTGGTCACATGTAAACAAATGAATTCTGGCTAACTGTAGTCCATTTTATATTCTTCACACTGGCTCCCAATAGATGATAAAATTCTTGTTTTAACATACAGAGCACTAAATGGCCCCAGATTATTTATCCAAGCTTCTTATAAAATACTCTGCTGCTCGTTGTCTTCGCTCACAGGCTCAGAGTTTGTTGGTTTCTCCCCGAACACGACTGAAGACAAAAGGGGGCGGAGCCTTTCAGTCGTACCACCACAGTTACTTTGGTTGACTCTGTGGAATCCTTTAAAAAGCAGTTAAAACTTTATTATTTAAACAGGCCTTCTGTTAATCAACACTTCTGAATTGTTTTGAATTTGCATTGTTTATATTGTCTATTTTGTTACTTAATGTTTTCTTTATTTTAACCTTTGTGTACAGCGCTTCGTGACTGCCTGTTAGGGCTGCTCGATTATGGCAAAAATGATAATCACGATTATTTTCACTGAAATTGAGATCACAAATATTTGACGATATTTATTTAACCCTTTAAGACCTACCATAGAACCAAGTCCGTCAGAGCTTATATTATATTTTTACATGCTGTGGAGCCATTTGTGGGAGTATTTCAAGTTGCTATACATCAATACAACTGTTATAGCCCATATTTTAATAATATGTATGCATTAAGTCCATAGTAACTACATTAATTGCAAAAAAAGTGCAATAACTACAAAAACATTGAAAATCGTTTTTGGTTTTTTTACATATATTTCTACTTGGAGAAATTTAAGAGGTTTATCCCTCAAACTTTAAATACAAAAAAGTTGCAAAAAATAGTTTACAACAACAGGAAATTTATCTTGAGTGTCTTCATAGTTTTATTTTGGAGATACAGATATTTTTATATACTGCAGGAAAAACGAAAAAACAATCCTATGATGCAAATTTGCAAAGAAAACAGCATCAAAATAAACTATTTCCAGCTGTGCAATTCGAGTTCTAAGCATCCCAGCAACTATTCAGAAAAGTCTAACATGACCAGTATAGGCTTTTAAGGCCTACAAGTAAAAAACGTCATTTTCCGCGAAAATGACGTCACTTCCGGTTTCGGGCAGGAAATGGCGGATATGCGATAGTTCGCGCTGACATCTGTTTCACTGTGGGAAGTGTTATGAACAGCTGATCGGATCAGCAAAGCGTGTTTCTGGAATATTATGTTTTTGTTCCTGCAAGCGCTTTTTATGCAATATTTGCAAAGCTTTATGTGGAAGGAAACCGTGACGGAGGACAAGCTGATGGCATAAGATTTAAGTTTCATATGCAAAAAAATTATTGCGCTAGCTTACACGGTTCAGGTTCTACAGGGATTTAAAAATAGTTACACAAAACGGAGCGTGCAGCTCTGACCGGCTTTAAAGGGTTAACAATTACAATGTGTTGAATAATGACTTTAAAAAATAATATAAAATAGTGCAAATACTGATAACAGTGCAAATGTTTGCAACATAAGAAATAAATGAAAAATGTAAACATCTATGTTTAGTGAACTTTGCAGTGTTGCTCTTTGGTGCAGCTACGACACTGTAGCAAAGTTTACACACTGTGTCTACTTGATCCACGTCTGACTCCGTAAACCCACAATGTTTCCACACCACTTAAGTTTTTTTTTTACCTTTCTTTTCAACCAACGGCCGTCACTCTCCTCTCCAAACAGTGTTGCCAACTCCTCAGTAAGGAAAATCGCTATTGGTTGTCCTAAAAGTCGCTAGAAGTCGCTAAATGACGTCATCGCCTAATTTGCATAATTGGTCATGCTAATCTAATTGTAACCCATGTTGTTGAGAGAGAAATAACATCATGGAAGAGACATAAAGTGAGTAAAAAACGTCCTAAATGCATTTAGAATTTATTTAGAACTACAAATTAAATTTCTTTTAGCAATTATTGTTTTTTTCAATGTCACAATTCCAACCCTGCTCCTTTACCCGGGCTTGGACCGGCAAAAGTGACCCAAAATAGGCGCTCTGGTGGAGTTACTTTGTGTGTGTGTGTGTGTTTATAAGTAGTTTTAATTTTAAACATTGTGATCCACAAAACAGCATAAGAGTAAAGAGTAAAAGAAGAACTGACTGCGTTTACAGCACCCGCTGCTTGTTGAGAGTAAAAGCGATACGCGCTTTCACGTCTTTTTTTAGCGACTTTTTTTTAGAGAAAAAGTCGCTAAGGGGTCTGAAAACTCGCTAAATATAGCGACAAAGTCGCTAAGTTGGCAACACTGTCTCCAAATAACTTCTGCTTAGCTTTCCTCGGGTCCTCTTAATTGTTGTGACGCCTGTTCGAAATGCAGAGAGGTGCGCTCGATTTGCCACACGGAGCAGCGGCAGAGTAAAGCACGAGGGAGGGGCTAATAATCGGCTCAGTCATTTTTAATGATCGTTAAAAGCCCAGATCGTAATCGTGATTAAAATTCGATTAATTGAGCAGCCCTACTGCCTGTCTACGAAAAGCGCTTAATAAATAAACCTCACTTACTTACTACTTACAAAGAGACACAAAGAGTGAACAGTGGACAGAAATTTGAACATGAACCTACAACAAACCACAAGATGGGTTTTCAAGATGGCTGCCAGTGTTTTCCAACTAGCTTTTCTCTGCGTGTGAAGGGGCTCAAATGTCCTTCCTGAATCAACACATTTTTGTTGAACCATCCACTTAAAATTTGAATACTGCTGAGAGTACGGTGATGTTATAATTCTACTTTTGACCATTTGGGGTTTCTGGGAAGCGTATGGTGACGTGGTGGCTACAGAGAAATGTTCCTCTAACCCCGACTTAATATTGTAGATATTTTGTTTTCTCTGACTGAAAACAAACATGTCTGAGAAACCAAGACGTGAGCTTCTTAGTTGTGGTCAGCACAGTGTAAACCAGCAGGTTAACCTCATGAGCCTAACGGAGGAGGCCACAGTCAAAGGGATCAGTAGACTGAAACTGAACAAAGGATTGATGAACAATATTCCCGTTCAATAATCCTGATGATCTTATTCTCACTGGGTTGGACACACTGCAGCTATGCCAGGGCTACAGCTGGTGATGAGGACGCAGCATTTAGAGAGAAACACGACAGGAACAAGTCGTCCAATTCTTGAACAGCAAGAACATTTGTTTAGAAAAGCACTAAATGTCTAATTGCTACACTCTGGCTGATTTTCATCTAGGCACCAAAGACACTTAATACTTGATATTTTAAAAGTTGAGCTTAAACATGGTTATAATCCTGCTGCTGCTTGTCCGGGGCCGGGCCTTGGGAGCGATCGTTATATGTACAGATTTCTTACCTGTGTCCATGTTACAGTGACTCCCTGACATGGGAGAGATGTCCACATTGTAATTTTTGGTTCTGTGACATTTCTTCTTTGGCTTCAGCTCCTCATTGGTGGTTGATCCCATTTCTACACGTTTAGTTCCTTGCTGGTCTCTGGTGTCCACTACAGGAGAAGTTTGAGAGAGGAACTGGTTAACGTTTGGGTCGGGTTCATCAACCACTCCTATTTAGTTAAAGTCACCATAAAGGTGCTGGTCTCCTGTTAATACAAGCAGCTTACTGGAACAGTCTTCCTCTTGCTCCTCTTTTATCAGGAGAGGCTCTGCTTCCTCCTGGACCAATCTGGAGTTCCTCTCCTGGTTACAGTGCTGCTGCTGCTCTATAAGAGCCTCATCTTTATTATTAATGACAAGTTGTTGTGGGAGGTCTATCGAGACAAAGGGACAAAACAAGGTTACATGTGTGATGACAGAAAAAACACTCATACTTAGTACTGAAACACTGATCTATACTGATAAGGAGTATAGAGTGTTAGGACCAAGAGGATCCACATCGTGTGATAGAAATGAAAATGATCAGCCTGGGGTTGGGCAATTGGACAATATATCGACTATTGACGATAGTGTTTACAAGGGCGATTTATTTATTTATTTTCCCATGACTAGGTTTGCTAATCATGATGGAGCTCATAGAAGTCAACAGAAAAAAAATAATAGCGCTGTTTTAACAGCACCCTCTTTGATCTGCGAGCAAATGCCCCTCCTCAGAGAGCTGCAGAAGCTGGTGATAGCCTAGCATACTCAGCCGGATGGTGGACATGTACATGCTCATGCCAGTTAGTCGTGTTTGAGAGCTTTGCTCGCACTATACGTCTGCACAAGCGGCACACCACTTTGGTTACATCCTTAGGTTTACCTCTTTTATTTGGTTTAAAGCCAAAGAAATCCCAAATTGGGGACTTTATATTTTTTTAGTGCTGTCAGCGTTAATGTGCCGTCATCACAACTAACGCATTTAACAATTAACCCATATGGAGCGCAGACTGAGTCTATATCCCTGAAATGTCTCTGTCAATGCATTTCGGGCAGTTTGTCCAAATTCTGTTAATTCTGGGGGTTGAGAGCGTTACAAATTTAAATCGTGAGGATGATTGAAGATTAAGAAATCTTGTTCTTAGAGTAATGTCAAAAAGATAGAAACCACTGCATGGTAGTGTTAGTGGTCAGTGACAGTGATGGGATGAATCTGAGTGTCTGTGATACTCATCATATTAGCGATCCTAACTAAAAAGTGGTGTGTAATGTGTGGCCCTTTAAAGAGTTGATTTAAAGGGCCCCACCTTATCCCAAGATAAAACAAGGACTAACTTAACCATGCTGTGTTTTAGTTGAATGTGCTCTCATCCTGCATAGAGCAACAAATAACAAGACTGACAGTGAATGGAGAAACACTCACCCAGTTTCTGTTCTGTTTTTGTCATGCTTATATCATACAACCTGAACATATCAGCAGGATGTCCCATTTCCCCTTTTCTCTTTGTTTAAAACATATAAAACAAGTCCATGCAATTCGAACTCAAAATTGTGTTTTCACCTTGCAAGTTAACTGATACTTGATAAATGTTTGCTGCTATTTTTGGTCAACTGCCATTTTTGACTTCCCTCTGCAAGCGTCCAGCTGCAAGGGGAGAGATGAAGGACTACGATTCATCAAGCAATGTGATCATAAATAATCCTCGACACTAATTTTTTTATGCCTGCGTTTAGATTGCATATAGATTTTGACCATACTTGAGATTATTTATATTTTTTTGCATTTAAGAAAATGTTTTCTTTCAACAATTGTTTTTATTAAATATGGCACGTACAAATAGATGTATGTAGTTTAAAACATTGCAATTTCAAAAATGGAACCAATGAGGAGTTTATTCTATTCATTTTTGTTTCTCTTTTGAATATTTATAACTGCTCATTAATAAGACAGAAGTATTTCTTATCAGATTACTCAATTAATTGATGGTATAATCATTAGAAAATAATCAATAGCTGCAGGCTTAATAATGTAGGAAGTTAACATTACCGTTGTGACTCAGCCCATGGCTGTGGTGAATCATCACAGGACACTGAAACATCTCAATTTTCTCCAATAAAAGTCATAAAATAAAGATTTTCTCTATTTCTGTCGAGCATGCTGGTCACCAAGGGTGTAACAGGTACTGTCACGGTTGCTAGGCAACAGGAGGCGCGCGTCTTAGGTTAGACCTACAGAAGCCGCTAACTTCCGGTCTTCCCGGCCTTCGTGCACGGGCAGGCCGGGTCCTTTAAAGGATGCAGCCCCTGAATTTGGACACACCCCAAACCTCACTAACGCTTACCTAAGAATCACATCACAGACGTGAGCATGCTCGGTAGCGCCGTCCATCAGCTCACCAGTACTCAAACACATAGCAGTACCACTCTGGGTTCATTAACACCATCGGAGCGTTACCTACCGATTCTGTGTAACTTTATTTTGGGGAACTTCACAGTGATATCCTGCAGTCTGCGCTGACTGATCTCGGCCTCATTCTGGACCATCGTTTTAACAAAGACGCCGAATATCTCTTCAGCAGCAGCCGTTAGTCTCTCGCTAACAAACTCTCGCAAAATACTCAACGGAACACATCGTTACTTTGACAGCTCAAATATTTCTCTGTTATACGCGAATGCAACCGTTTTCCAGCTTCAACAAGCGGCTAACTTAGACGTAGCGCCAGGACTGTTTCCTCTGTGTGTCACATTATAAAGTTCCGGCTATAAAAGCAGGTGAACTTTTTGTTCCGTTATATATATATCAGTGTATGGATCTATTCCAGGGGTCGGCAACCTTTCTGGTGATGAGTGCATCTAAAATTTCCTCAGAAGTCAGTGTGCCATATGATTGCATTAGCAATAGATGTAATAACGCTCTATATTAACAGTTACACACTATATAGAAAAACTTTACAGAATTATATTTGTTCACAGATGTTGGCAGCTGTCAGCGAATAGTTATCAGCTGTTTGGAAACAAAAAAAGACACGTTTTATCCATAACAGCAAATGAACTGTACAACAGAAAATCCAAATGCTATTTATGGTCTCCTCACAACAATAAGGTAACGATAAGAAAAATAAACTGGGCCAATATGGCATATTTGTTAATACAGGGATACACATGTTAATGTGACCTCTGGTCTCCCACTCAGAGACACAGGTCTCCCAGTGTCCAGCATTCAGACAGCTACCTGAGGACTCATGTGAGAGAAAGTCTGCTCACACAGACATGTAGAGCCAAACACTGTCAATAAGGCCTCTGCAATGTTCTGAAGACAGTTAAAGTTGTCAGGTAGTGACGTCCAGCAGGTGAACATGCAGCTCCATGAACACGCACAGCTGTGGATTCCAGCTGCGTCCGTAATTCTACAAACTTTGACCCCCACAGAGTCGAGCTTTTCAGTTCAATCAGCTGCATTTCGATGTCCTCTGTGTCCAACCAGTTAATGCGAGACAAACCCAGCTGCTAATTAAAGCTTTCTGGTTTGATCAGAAAAGAAAACATTGATCCAAACACCTGAAAGCCCCGAAAACCCATTGTGAATTCTGTCCTGAGTCTACGGATGTATCCGTGTATTTCCGTGGTGCTGATGCTGCGCTGAGCAGATAGCTCCTGAAGCTTTGAAGTGTCGGAATGTGGAAATTTCAACATCGCTTGAAAAGACTACCAGCTAGCAACGTCCCTCTCACCGGTAGGCTAAGTTATTTTTTAGCCAATTACAAGTTGAATCTGGTAGTTGGGGTTGTTAGCTAAGATACTGTCATTAAGAAGCGGCACAACTAATGTGCGATGTGCACCGCTGGCCCGCTCATTTATTTTTTAATGCACTTTCTCAGATTAACTCACTGCCTGTCGTGCGCAGGGCTGGACTGGGACAAAAAATCGGCCTGGGCATTTTGACGAGAGACCGGCCCCCCAGGTATTAAAGCCATAAAGCCTTTGAATGAAAACGCTGTTGTGACAGTGATGTACAGTCATGTTGGTATATGTGTGATTTCTATACATTTTATATCAGATAAAAACTTTGGTTGTAAGATTCAGATAATTATTTATTAAAAGCGAGACATTTTAAATGAGAATAAAAAATAAAAGTTTGTGCCCCCCTCTCCCTGTTAATGCCCTACCTGCCCCCCTGGCAGAACTAGACCCGCCCCTGCACAGTTACCAGCTGTCAGCTACTTAGAAAAGGATCCTGGTGTTATTTGTCTCTCAGAAACAGTTCATAACTTCCCTTCAACTCATTCATGTCACCTAAAAGGTAAACCTGTTTCTCCATCACCTGTTCAGCTCTGATGGTTCAGTAAGGACATCTCCTGGTTTCATCTTCATGTTTCCCTCTCACTACATATCCAAACCGACATCATGACCAGCAGGTTTACAGCTGTGGCTCCAGCAAACATCAGCTGATACTAGAAAGTAATATTAAATAAATTCTAACAACAGCTGATCAAGCTTAAACGTGCTGCTGTTGTTTAGCGCGACATCCGCTGGTTTCCTCTTTCTCGGCTGGTGATAGTGTTTGGAACCATACAGTCAGACAGTCAGCATACCGTCCTGCTGATGATAGAGTACAGGACCAAATCAAATCCAAATCAAATCACTTTTATTGTCACATCACATGTGCAGGTACACTGGTACAGTACATGCGAGTGAAATTCTTGAGTGCGAGCTTCACAGCAACAGAGGTGTGCAAAAAATACAATAACATAAAACAAGCAAAAATATAAGATTGGCTAAATCTGAGAGTAATAAATAGATGTACAATATAAGAGTGTATGCATTACTGGATGTGTATACTAAATATGTTTTTCTACGTGTGTGTGTGTGTGTGTATACATATTTTACAAATTAAATAGAGTAAACAATAAAATAAAATATATATAAAATATACAGAGGTTGGTAGTTGGATATTGTTCAAAACAAGTGGCATTTATATGCAGTGTGGAGTGCATAATGTTGAAGCTCTAGTAGTGAAGCTGAGGTGTCTATGACGTGTTCAGCAGTCTGATGGCCTGATGGAAAAAGCTGTCTCTCAGTCTGCTGGTATGGGACCGGATGCTGCAGAACCTCCTGATGGAAGTAGTCTGAACAGTTTATGGCTGGGGTGACTGGAGTCCTTGATGATCCTCCCCGCTTTCCTCAGGCACCGCTTCCTGTAGATGTCCTGGAGGGAAGCTCACCTCCAATTATCCGTTCAGAGCACCGCACTACTCGCTGGAGAGCTTTGTGGTTGTAAGCGGTGCTGTTGCCATACCAGGTGGTGATGCATCCAGTGAGGATGCTCTCAATGGCACAGCGATAGAAGGTTCTGAGGATGCGGGGGCTCATGCCAAATCTTTTCAGTCTCCTGAGAAAGAAGAGGCGCTGCTGCTCCTTCTTCACTGTTTTGTTTATGTGTACTGACCACGTAAGATCCTCAGCCAGATGTACACCAAGGAACCGGAAGCTGCTCACTCTCTCCACAGCAGCGCCGTTGATGGTGATGGGGGTGTGTACTTCTCTGCACCTCCGGAAGTCCACTATCAACTCCTTTGTCTTTGCGACGTTGAGGGTGAGATGGTTGTCTTCCCATTGAAACGATGGGAAGAGGCGTTAAAACGATGGGAAGAGGCGTGAGTTTCTCAAAATGGGCTCATTGAGTGCAGCACGGATAAGATCTTTGAGAGGCTTACGACTGCCGTGAATACTCATAATAAGATCTCTGAGTGCAGACTGGATTACATCTTGGGGAGGCTCACTGCGGTCGTGAGTTCTCAGAATTGGCTCTCTGAGCACAAGAATGACAACATCACAGAGCGCAAGTTTGATAACATCATGGAGAAGCTCGCGGCTCTCCAACGGGAGATTGAGAGACCAGTGTTGGACTGTTAGAACTGCTTTGAAATTCATATGAGTTGTTCGCACTAAAGTAAAAACCATCATCACTTCATGCGGATACCCTTTTTGGCGCCAGCTGCGGTCGCAAGGCTGAAGCCGAACAACAACTCCCTGATAACAACTGTGTTTAGACTGTTCTTCCCATTCCATGCAAGGCCACCGGGGTTGGCTGGAAGACTGTTTACTTAGGCTAGCAGGGCGAAGGACACTGTCTCAGCTGAACTCTGGACACGCACACACAGACATATACACTGATGTGCATACATTCATCCCCCCTCCCTTTCCAAACGCCTTCGATGCTTGTTCCCTCCTGGGGAACACGGTGGGTCTGAGCCCGCGCTGGAATGGGCAGGATGGCTGCTGTGTTTGCTTCAGACTACTCCTCACCCCCCACCCGACCCTGTGGCTTGTCACGTGCTCCATAATGTTGTGCTGTGGACATTTATGTGCTTTTCTGTGCAGAGGAGTTTTTTTGTTTCCTGTTCTCATGCTGTCCTCCCAGGAGCCCGGCATGAGTAGAGGTCTCTTTTTTTCCTCTTGTACTTTCCCATTGTAGTGTATATTTCAGTGTTTGTTTTCTATAACGCTACCAATCTCCGATCTGTATCCCCATGTGATGTCTGTGTTGTGTGTGTAAGGTCGGGGGGGGGGGGGGGGGGGGGTCCAATTTCCCTGCGGGGCAACCTGCATGTGGCGAAAAAAGCCTTGATTGATTGATTGACACCTGTAAGCCGTCTCATCACCGTTGGTGATAAGACCCACCACTGTAGTGTCGTCCGCAAACTTCACAATGATGTTGGAGTTGTTAGTGGCCGTGCAGTCGTAGGTGTAGAGTGAGTACAGGTGAGGGCTCAGTACACACCCCTGTGGAGCACCAGTGTTCAGTGTGATGGGGGATGAGGTGATGCTGCCCAGTCTGACCACTTGGCGTCCGTCAGACAGGAAGTTAAGGATCCAGCTGCAGAGGGAGCTGCTCAGTCCTAGATCCTGCAGTTTCCTGTCCAGCTTCGAGGGAACGATGGTATTGAATGCTGAGCTGTAATCTACAAACAGCATTCTCACATACGTGTCTCTCTTCTCCAGGTGTGACAGGGCAGTATGTAGTGTCAGGGCTATGGCATCATCAGTGGACCTGTTGTGACGGTATGCAAACTGTAGAGGGTCCAGTGAGTTGGGTAGTGCAGAGCAGATGAAGTCCCTGACCAGCTTCTCGAAGCATTTGCTTACGATGGGGGTCAGGGCTACAGGTCGCCAGTCGTTCAATGAGGAGATGGTGGAGGATTTGGGTACAGGGACGATGGTGGCCATTTTGAAGCAGGCTGGGACTACAGACAGAGAGAGGGAAAGGTTGAAGATGTGTGTAAAACACTCCAGCCAGCTGGGCGGCGCATGACTTGAGGACGCGGCCGGGAATCCCGTCTGGACCAGTAACTTTGCGTGCGTTCACCTTCCTGAAGCACTTCCGCACATCCTCCTCAGACACAGTGTACGCACTGACGTCATCCGCGGTGCGCACCAAGGACCAAGGATCTGTTCTGAGGCATCTCAGAAGCAAGAAAGGTAAGTGGAAGTCTGGGTGGGCTAAGACTGGAGGATGGGTGAGTATGTCAGTGTGTTGCTGGTGTTCACCAGCCCCCTGTGGAATGGGCTGGAGTACCAGAGGACAGCTGACTGCCTTTGGGTTTCTTCTGGTGAGGTTGTGCTAGTTACATGCTAGAGAAGTTCATGCACAGGCTTTGGAAGCCCAAGAGTCCCACATCAGCACCAGTCTGAGGAGTTTTGGCCTTGAGTAACTGCACAGAAACAATTCACACTTTTCAGGCCTTAGCTTCAATTCGTGATGCTGGAGTGATTCAAAACTTTGTGAAGACCCCCAAAATGCTCCTCACAGGTTTTGGCATAACAGGGGATGTCGTTCAAATAGGGAATGCAGCATTCATCCCTGAATGCATCCAACATCTCTTCCATGCGCCTCTTAAAGGCCGCAGGCACACTGGAGAGGCCAATGGTATTCTAACCCACTTATACGACCCCCAGGGAGTTACAAAGCCTGCAAGATGCCTTGAAACCTTTGTGTTAAATCACAGGTGGTAAGCCTTTCCTTGATCAAGAATACTGAACCAGGAATGGTCCCCCAGTGTGTCAATCAGGTTTTGGATACAGGGCAGTGGGTGCCTATCAGGGTTTGGTTTTCTGGTTTATTGCACAATAGGCAATGCAATAAACAGCAGGCATTATGTGCCATGTAACACATACAACAGGGGCAGCATAAGGAGACTTTGATGTGATGATTCAGCCCTTACCTAGTAGGTTGTGAATACACTCCTTTACTTCACTAAACAACAGCTTTGCGACTAAGCTGTAGACTTTTTGAATAGGAATGTCGTCTTCAAGGTTTAGTGACAGCTGTAGGCTTAGAATATAGCCAATATCATTAGCATCCTTTGCAAAAGCAGCTAAATCCAGTTACAGCCAATGTTCCCTCTAATGTTTCACGTGTCTGAGCGAACACACAAACTCCCTGAGCGTCCCTTGGACCACTTGAGCAACAGCAGACGTGTGCACTGTGGTCACGCCAGCATCGAATCCATCCAAGTTACATTGTTTATTAAAATAATCACAGCATTTATGTTAGACAACTTTTAACTGCTTTAGCCCACTTACAATGAAAATTAAAAAAAATCTTGCTCATGACCTGTGTAGCATGTTAACACTATTGGAAGTAAAATAACTTGAACTCCAATTTTGAAAACACAACTTTCTTTTTAAAATAAATAAATAAATAAATAAAGCTCTGACTGTATTATGAGTCTGTGGTCTGGGAGAGAGTCTGTAACTTTGTCTGCAAGTACAGTAAATAATGACCAATGTTGGGCAATTAATTATATAGTTACTTCTTCAAAAAAGTAACTGAGTTTTGCAAACAAAGTTTTTTGCAGCTGTTTACCTAAAAATGCAGCCAATGCGTTTTTAAATAAACATTTCAAACTATTTACAGAACAATCAGCTGTTCTGCATCAAATCTGATGCCACACAAATTATTTGTGTCACAAAAAATAATTTCTGTCCACTATGAGATGAAGGAGAACAGCAGCCTGATACCTGCAGGCCTGACAGCAGCAGATGTATCACTGCTGTAACACCTGTAACATTCAGCAGTCGCCTCATTGTTCTGACACACACAACAAAAACTACACTACACACTAACTACATAAGATTTGCGTTAAACGTCGAAAATCTCTCACATCTCAAAACACAGCCGTCACTCCTAAAATTTCCGCCTGTTTCTTAACAACTAAATGGCATGTTTTGATTGCTCGATTTTTCGACCAATGGGAAAGGGTGGGGGGTGTTTTGGTTTTGTCTTTGCTCACACGCTTTCGAGCGTTTTCCTTATAAAACGCCGTTTTTACCGTTTCTCCCGCAGTAAATATAAACGACGACAGTATTCAGGAAGAAAAACAAACATTGCAGATATTTTTATCATAACTCTGGTTTTACGTGGCCGATCAACACAATTTAAAAACTGGTATAAAGTCCTCACTTTTCCCGTCAGTTGTTCCGTCTGTCCTGCTCACATCTCCAATGGTTGTACACGTTGTCATTAACGTGGCTTCACTCCACATCAGCCATGGCGCTTTGCTAGTTAAAACGCCGGTGTCGGTACATAAGGATGCTGTCATAGCCTGTCAATGACATTGATTAGCTGCGTATGTACGAATGTGAATCGCGTGATTGGCTGGACTATGGGATAAGATGGCATCGTTCTAATCCCATATGGGAGCAGCCAGTCACTCACTGACTAACACTGCAAAACAGAATTGTTAACATATTTACTTTAAATTTTTTTTGTGTGCGCAACGCAGATTTTTTCTGCGCAGAGACCGTGCCAGCAGTGCGCAATTGCGCACGCGTGCAGCTTAGAGGGAACATTGGTTACAGCCTTAGAGAGGAGTAGCATTCCCTCCAGCTCCGCTCTGAGGTAAACAATGTGGTGTAGGTGGGGAAGTGGTGGCACTCTGAATCTTTGTCTCTGTTTGGGAGTGAGTCAGTTTTAACCGTTTTCTAATGGGCTGGATACTGCCAATCAAAGATTTTCAAGGCAGATTAATGTCATGTTTTGTCTGGTTTCCTAAAGGCAGGTTCACATTCAGCCATGAGAGCAGTTCCTTCTTCTGAATGTTTGAACACTGAGCTAATAGTTGTTTACCATCAGTCTGGATGCTGGGTATTGAAGATTCCATTGGTCCCTATTCATGTAGCCCCTTCCACTGGGATTCCTTGCGCAGTCCCATTCTAACAGCGCCCTGTTTTCATGTCTTGCCTGATACTATCGTGTTCCAAGAAAAGCTCCTTTAAGCACACTACCTGTTGGGGTCCCCTTGTCTGGAAATGTCTGTCTGTGTCTCAGAATGAGGTGGAGCCTTGTTTGGTGGAACTCATAGATGTAAGTTGTGCTGTGGCTTGTGAGGTAGATTATGAGGATTTGAGCAAAAAGCTCTTCTAACTGATGCACATTACTAACAGCATCCTTTGGATATTCTCTGGTGAAACTGACATTTTTAGTTATGATTAGCTGGGCATTTGTTGTTACAGGGGTGGCTACATTTACATCATCAGTAAATAGTACATCAGTGGTAGCAGGCAGGTTAGGCAAGCCCAATAAGTGGGACAGTGACAAGTGGGGATGCTGGCTTTGCATTTACACTCAATTCTGCAGGTAAGAATTCACACATCAAATCACACTCTCCATAGTTATAGCATCACTTCAGTCACCAGTGTGGGATATATGTGTCATGGTCTGCATCATTTGACCCAGCATTTTGAGTTTTCTTGTGTTTTTGTCATTTTGTCTTATGATTTATGTACAAGTTCACCTTTTTAGTTTTACGTTTATTCTTTTGTGCCTAGTTATCCTGTTTTGAGTTTCTTATATTCCCTGTTTAGTTGCTTGATTACTTAGTGTTTTCCCCTTGTGTCTTTGCCCTCTGTGAGTCTGTGCTTATGTGCTTGTATAAGTTCTTGTGACCTCCTTGGGTTTCAGTCCACCATGTTTATCCATGTTTCCCCAGCCCGGCATGTCTTCCCTCTCCCTCATATTCCCTTGCTCCGTCTCTTCTGCCTTTCCTCCACCCCTCTGTCAAACTCATGTGTCAGTCTTGTGTTCCTCTGTTTGCAGTTTTATTGTGAAGGTCTCGTGTTTCCGTGTTCAGCATGTCTTGTTTTGCTTCCTCTATGGCGTCAGCTGTGTTCCCTGTGTGATCTCTCTTCCCTCATTATCCTCATGTGTATTTAGGTCAGAGTCTCCCTCCGTCTGGTGTTGCATTCTCCCTCATGGCTGTGTGTTTCCCTGTGTGCCTCTACCTGTATCAGTTTATATATGTCCTGGTCTAGTTTTGTATTGTTTTGCCATTCAGCAAATTAAGCTGACTTTTTTTTTAGTTTACTTTTTGCCGCCGTTTGAGTCCTTTCCTTCCTGCACTCAGTCAAATTCATGACAATATGGAGGACCAGAAGAGCAACGTGCATCAATATAAAGAATTTTCTGCTTCAATATTGGTTTGTGCACTAAAACTTGCCAATTAATTTGCTAATTTAAATGCATTTATGAGTTCATTTTTTTTCTCCATTTTTTATGAGTGAGGCCCTCTGTGAGAAAGAGTATTATGGGTGGTGTTGTGGATAGGCGTAGCTTTGGGTCACGTGGTGTCGGTAATAGTAATAGTGATTGCTATATCACCTGTTCATGGCCTGAGGGAATTTTTGTGAATGAGTGGGTGATGGGGGAAGTCGACTTTTGCTGACCGCTCAAGCTTGGAATGTTTTGATCACTGTTTTTCTACGGCTTTTAAGGATTTGATAACAAATAAAGGAGTTTTAACCTGGAACTTTGACTAATGTTTTAAACAGCGGGCGCGTCAACATTATTCCCCTATTCAGCTGCTCGGCGACTCAAAGGCTTGACAGTCGCCAACATTTGTCAGCAAAAAGTGCGACGGCAATGGACCGTCCCGCAATCAGCGCTGAATAAACGCCGACGCGAGCCCACACACCGCCGCCACTACACCCGTAAAAGCGGCTAGACCGACAGATAAGAAGAAGATGACGGTGGTATGTAAACTGTGTTTTTGTGCTGCGTATTGTTTGTTTGAACGCAGTTTGGATTCTGACCATACGAAGATGTTTTTGTGACACGCCCACCGCTACGTTTGCCGTTGGATTTGGTGTGTGTGTGTGTGTGTGTGTGTGTGTGTGTTGTGGCTCTGCAGGCGTTCAACTGAGTTTGAAGGAATTGCTGTTGCCTTTGTTTCGGATTTTGGCATGCTACTTATGTTGAATGCTTAAAATGAGTGGATCACAGGCTGCATCTGTTGTTGGAAAAACTGAAAAGGATAAAAGAATAATTTCCCTCACTGAGAAAGCTCTTGCAAACAAAATTGAAACCATCCAAACAGATCGGAAAAGGCATGTAAACAAAATGAAAAGTGTTATTATGTCTCTTAAAGAGCTAATGAAAGATGATAAAAATCATTCACGAGTCAAATCACAGTTTGAGTTAACACACCTGTTTAAGGATGCCAGTGCATTGCATGAATCTTTACTTTCTCTAATCTCATTTGATGAGAAAGATAAACAAAATACATGGTTCTCAAGCATCGCTAAATACAATAAAGGGTTTATGGAGGATGTTAACATATGGCTTTCTGAAACTGATAAACATTCGGGGAGACCATCATCTGACAAAGCACAGTCACAGGAAACTTCCCTGGGAGGAGAAGTGGAGGTGCGAGAGCACACTGGAAAAGAACCTCAATCATCTCTTAATCCTCAGAATGATGTTAATGATGACGTGTTGCCATCCGACAGTGTGTCAAATCAAGGCAGTAGGTCAAGCTCAAGAGTATCATCTACTTCATCTGCACTTCTCAGGGCAGAAGCTGAAATGGCTGCCTTGCTCGCATGTCAACATATGCTGAAAGAAAAACACTCTCTTGAAAAACAAGAGGAACAATTGAGGAGAAAGAAAGAACAACTTCAGCTTGAAGCAGATATAGCTGCAAATGTGAACGTGCTGAGAACTGGATCCACTAAGCGGAGCGTCGCTTCACGGAAATCTAATGGAACGGAATCATATTTTAAAACAAAGGGAAACAGCCTTGAAATTCTTAATGCGGATGCAGAGACTTTTGTTCCTCAGACGCTTACAAAAGGAAATGCAATCACTGGGAATGCAGAGCTTCAAGTAAAAACAGTGCAACAGAATATGAAAAGGGAAAGGCCTGCACCAGCTCTTATGGGGCCTTCTGACGCTTTTGGATCAATTCCACCTTTGCCTAAGCCACAAGCTGCTCTTCCAGTAGCCAATGAAAATCTGTTGTCCATTATGGAAAAACAAAATGAATTAACTTGTATGTTGGTCCATCAGCAAAGTCTTTCTTCACTGCCCAAAAGGGAGATTCAAACCTTTGATGGTGACCCTTTACATTTTCAGGCTTTTATGCGCTCGTTTGAACAGGTCATAGAAACAAAGACTGGCGATGCTGGCGACTGCCTGCATTATCTTGCACAGTACACCAAGGGGCAGCCCAATGAACTTGTTAAAAGCTGTCAACATATGTCTGGAAGTGCTGGATATGTAAAGGCAAAGACTCTGCTGTATGAGCACTTTGGGAATGGACATGTGATTGCATCTGCTTATTTGAACAAAGTTCACTCATGGCCACTGATTAGATCGGAAGATGGAAAGGCTCTTCAGGCATATTGTTTGTTCTTACATGGATGCTGCAATGCAATGGAAGAGATTAATGATCTCTCTGAATTAAATACACCTGCCAATATGCTTGCTGTGATTAGAAGACTGCCATATAAGTTAAAAGACAAATGGCGAACAGTAGCATGTGACATTCAGGAGAGGCAACATCGCAGAGCCGCATTCATTGACATTGTTTCCTTCCTTGAGCGTCAAGTTAAAATTGCAACAGATCCCGTCTTTGGAAATCTATGTGACGTTCCAGCAACACATCTAGCAGCCAAGGGCAGCAATGGAGGGAAATGTTCTCCACATCTAAGAGCTAAAGGAAGTAGCTTTGCCACAACAGTCTCTGATGTCGAGAGACAGAATCAGACAGGGGCTCAATATCGTCACAGCACTGTGAAGGCTTGCTTTTTCTGCAAAGGCGGACACACACTGGCGTCATGTGCTCTGCTTGATAAGAAACCTCATAATGAGAAGATTTCTTTTCTTAAAAAGAACAGCATTTGTTTTGGCTGTTTGTGTACTGGGCACATAAGTAAAGAATGCAGAAAACGCCTTTCATGTAAAATCTGTGGTCTCCGACATGCAAGTATACTCCATATTCACCACAAAGAGAAGAATGAAGTCAAACCTAATAATGAGGCAGATAACATTCCTGTTACGATCCAGACTAGTGGTCTTACTGGGGCCGGTGAACAGGACTGTAAGCTTGCCATTGTGCCAGTTAAAGTAAAATCAAAGAGAGGTCAAAGAATAGTGGAAACGTATGCCTTTCTGGACCAAGGGAGTTCAGCATCCTTTTGTACAGTGGGTCTTATGGACAAGCTGAATATTGCTGGGAGGAGGACAAAGATTCTCCTGCGCACCATGGGACAGGAGAAAGTGGTGGACAGTTTCATTGTACCTGAACTTGAAGTTGCTGGATTGGACAGTGACATGTACTGTGATATGCCTAACCTCTTCACTCAGCATAAAATGCCTGTAGATATTGGCAACATCCCAAATCAACAGGACCTGGATGACTGGCCACATTTGAAGCATGTTCATTTGCCAGAAATTAAGGCCAATGTTGAGCTTTTGATTGGCATGAATATGCCCAGAGCTCTAGAACCTTTGGAGGTCATCCGGAGTGTAGGTGATGGTCCTTTTGCCATTAGGACTGTGCTCGGCTGGACTGTGAATGGGCCACTTAATCGAGAATGCTGTGGAAGGCCAGGATGTTTGGCAACAGTTACTGCCAACAGAGTTTCTGCTGTCACACTGGACAAGCTATGGAAACAGCAGTTCAAGATGGACTTTCCTGAGAGCAGCGATGATGAACAGATGGGGCTGTCAAAGGAAGACTTGAAGTTCCTGGAATTGGCCAGCAAGACGGTGACTTTGGGGGATGGGCACTACAGCATTGCCCTGCCACTGAAAGACCGAGACATAAGAATGCCTGACAACCGTGCAATTGCTGAGCAACGAGCCTTAGGTTTGAAGAAAAGGTTCATCAGAGATAAAGACTTTCACAAGGACTACACTGCCTTCATGACAGATCTTATATCTAGAGGATATGCAAAGAGAGTCCCAGTCGCAGAATTAGAGCGCAGTGATGGGAAGCTTTGGTATATCCCTCACCATGGGGTTTACCATCCTACCAAGAGGAAGATGCGCGTCGTCTTTGACTGTGCAGCATCATTCCAGGGTGTCTCTCTTAATGCGCAGCTCCTGAGTGGTCCTGACTTAACAAACAGTTTGGTTGGCGTACTGACGAGGTTCAGAAAAGAGCCCATTGTTTTGATGTCTGACATCGAGGCTATGTTTCACCAGGTGCATGTGCCAGAGGAAGATGCTGACCTTTTGAGGTTTCTTTGGTGGCCCGGTGGTGACATCAATCAGAGCATGCAGGAGTACAGGATGGGTGTTCATTTGTTTGGGGCAACGTCCTCTCCGAGCTGTGCTAACTACTACCTGCGGAAATGCACAGAGGACAACAAAGCATACTTCAGCCAGCAGGTGATTGACACCATTCTGTATAGTTTTTATGTCGATGACTGCCTTGCTTCAATATGCTCTGAAGAAGAAGCCATCAATCTTTACTCAGACCTCAGAGACATTTGCGCCAAAGGTGGTTTCCACTTAACAAAGTGGATCAGCAATAGCCGCAGTGTTTTGGCAGTTATACCTGAGGAGGAAAGAGCAAATGAAGTTAAGGAGCTAGACCTGGATTGTGACCTTTTACCTGTTGAGCGGGCATTGGGAGTGAAGTGGTGCCTGCAGTCAGATGCATTTAAGTTCTGCATATCTATCCCAAACAGACCATTGACTCGGAGAGCAATCCTATCCACAGTAAGCTCCTTCTATGACCCTCTGGGGTTCCTTGCTCCTGTTATCTTCACAGCCAAGAGAATCCTTCAAGATCTGTGCCAGAGGGGGATAGGATGGGATGATGCTGGATGTTGGATTTTGAGGTTCAAGACATTGCTTTTGCATCGCAAGAAGAAACATTTCCAGTCTGCATCTGATGCAATTCAGTCTGAAGATGCCCAACATAAGGTTGATTTCCGGCATGGCTTTCTTTCATTGGGAGAGATTGAGGATGCTGAGATGCAAATAATTAAGTTCTGTCAGAGGAAAAGATATGCCGAAGAAATTTCTCGTCTCCAAATCATCATGTCGAGGTGTGTGACCTGCAGAAGATTTCATGGAGCTGCAGGCCAGCAGCAGATGGCTGAGTTGCCTGAAAGCAGAGGGACCCCTGAGAAACCCCCATTTAGCTTTGTTGGAGTGAACTATTTTGGTCCATTTGAAGTGAAGCGCGGGAGAAGTCTTGTGAAGTGGTATGGTGTTATTTTTACTTGTTTGGCAATTAGAGCAGTACATATTGAGGTTGCCTCATCTCTTGACACCGATTCTTTTATTAACGCCTTACGACGTTCCATCGCAAGACGAGGTCAGGTACAAGAACTGCGCTCGGACAATGGAACTAACTTTGTGGGCACAGAGCGCGAGCTGAGACGAGCTATGGAACAGTGGAATCAGGAAAAGATCTCTGATGCTGTGTCTTTGAAGGGAGTGAAATGGATCTTTAATCCTCCAACTGGATCGCATCATGGCGGAGCATGGGAGCGGTTGATTCGTTCTGTCAGAAAGGTCCTTAATTCCACTCTCCAAACACAGCATTTGGACGAGGAAGGGCTCCAAACTGCTCTTTGTGAAGTGGAGTCAATCCTCAACAGTAGACCCATTACGCTGGAATCCACCGATCCAAATGATTTGGAAGCCTTAACACCAAACCATCTCCTTCTTCTCAAGTCCAACCCGTCTTTACCACCTGGCCTGTTCCGGAGGGATGATCTCTACGCACGTAAACGATGGAGGCAAGTTCAATACATATCTGACCTGTTTTGGAAAAGATGGGCTAAAGAGTACTTGCCACAACTTCAGCAGCGCCAGAAATGGGGAAGGATTAAACGCAACTTCGTTCCTGGAGATGTGGTCCTTATAGTGGATGATTCTGCACCTCGTGGTTCCTGGATCATTGGGAGAGTCACCGGAGCTGCACCAGATGAAAAGGGGCTTGTGCGTCAGGTCTGGATTAAGACCCCAACCAGCCATGTGTGCAGACCCGTCACAAAGATATGCCTTCTTCAGGAGGCCTCTGACCCATGACGATGACATTTTTGACACAGTGTGACATAACTAACTTTGAATTGACTTTAATGTTATGAGATGTACATCACAGACTGACTATATTTAGGCTAAGTGCTGGTAACCTCTGGCCTATGACTGACTGACCATGTGCAGACAGAAGAGAAGACATGAGAAAATAACTTTGGTGGACTTTTGAGTATGTTATGTTGTCTCACTGGGTGTCTGTGATATGATGAAGTGTGTGTCGTGAGTTATGGTGTTGGATGTGTAATTATTACTGTAAAAATGTAATAATTAGGGGCCGGAATGTTGTGGATAGGCGTAGCTTTGGGTCACGTGGTGTCGGTAATAGTAATAGTGATTGCTATATCACCTGTTCATGGCCCGAGGGAATTTTTGTGAATGAGTGGGTGATGGGGGAAGTCGACTTTTGCTGACCGCTCAAGCTTGGAATGTTTTGATCACTGTTTTTCTACGGATTTTAAGGATTTGATAACAAATAAAGGAGTTTTAACTTGGAACTTTGACTAACGTTTTAAACAGCGGGCGCGTCAACATTATTCCCCTATTCAGCTGCTCGGCGACTCAAAGGCTTGACAGTCGCCAACAGGTGGTAATAAGGAAATATCATTAGAAGGAATTGAACATGATTCACTGATGTATAGAATTCAATTTGAGGTATTTGGTATTTAGATATTTACACGCTGACCCAGCGGTGATAGTGATGAGGGCATGACCCCCTGGAGTGAGGAGGGAGAATGAATTTCACCTCTAGGAAATAAAAAGATGCAATAATAACAAAACAAAACCAAAGGATGTGCCCAAAACAGCATCTGCTGCAGGTGTTTCGCTCAACTTGACCGGACTGAAACAATCAACACTGACCACTGAACAGAGGCTCTAGCTGGCAACAGTCAGATCCTGGAAATAACAATAGATATAGCATGTTGTTTTATTCTAATTTGGAGTCAGTAGCAAAATAGTGCCAAATGCTGCTTACCCCAGAATTAAGGACACTATATTGAACTGCTGCTAAAAGTGCAGGTGCCCTATCCACAATAGCTGAAAATAAGTGAATCAGGGCTGAGAATAAGCCACCGTACTGCTCATTAAATGTAGCTGTAGATAATGAGTAAAGAGGTGATGGCACTAGTGCAGCCCAACCCAGAAGAAAGTCAATGGGGAGCCTGGGATGAGAGCCAAACAAGAAAAATGGCAACTCCCTTGTGCCCTGATGGGGTGTGCTGGTATAACAAAAGAGCATGTGTGCATAAACGCACAGACTAATCCCGTTTCTGGGATGATGGAAGGGTGTGCAAGATGTTATGAAGGGTTCTATTAAACCATTCACACTGTCCATTATTCACTGGATGATATGGAATTGCACGAGACTTTGCTACCTGGTATAATTCACACAACTGGTGCATCAACAAACTCTAAATTCCTGCCTTGGTCAGAGTAGATGCGGCTAGGAACACCACTCTGTCAGAGGAACCTGGGCTACAGTAGAAGTCCGCTGATCTCGAGTAAGGACTTCAACGGTGTATTTGCTGAAAACATCAGTCATAACCAGGACATTCTCAAGTCCACTGCTGGAGGATTACAAATGGCCCATATAGCTATGTGATACCAGCCCCGAATCCTTTGCAATTTGACAATGCTCATAAACCTGAACCTACTGCTTGATATCAGAGGACATCCTTGGCCAGTAACAGTACTTGTTGGGTCTGCGCTTGCAGGCCCCGCTGGTGCAGAGACTTATCACCCGTGAACAAAGCAAGACAAACATTTTAACTTGCAACTCTGCACCTGTACTCAAACGACTCCGGCTCCCAGCCTTCCCTGCAGCCTTTTATTCTGTGAATACACAAGCACAATACACAAGCTCCTGATCCAGCTGTCTCAGAGTCTCTGACTTCAGAGCCTCTGGGAGGACAAGTTGGAGCACTTCCTCGCCCCCATCAGGAAGTGAGATCCGGCAATAGAGTATCCCATCTTTCTCTACCAAATGGTAACACTGACATAGCAAATCCCACAGCAGTGGATCAGCCTCCTGTAGGGTACAAATATCTCCAAGAGAATGTGATGGGAAGGCCCTGGTTTCTCTGAGTTGCAGGTGGCACCGGTCCTGGACATGATTCCTGCTGATGCGGGATTGGAACAAAAGTCCTGAGCAACACACATTCTGCCAATCTGGAGCTAGACTCATGCTGTCAAGAAAGAGCAGCTGCATTTTCTTCTGGTTACTACGGCATGACTGATATCTCATTTCAAAGATGAATGCCACCAGTTGAGATGCCCACCTCTGCTCTGTGGCACCTAGCTTGGCCAAAGAAAGGAAGCTTAGTGTATTGTTGTCTGTAAAGACACACAGTTGACCACTCTGCATAAGCCGGCAGTGATTTTTAACAACCAGCTTGACAGCGTGAGAAAGTGGATTTTTCTGCCAAGACCTGGGAAGCAGCAGATGTGTGACTTCAGATCTTCGTTATTGAACTGAGGCATGAGCTAAATTTCAATAAGGACAGATCTGTCATGGTTCTGGGTCATTTAGGCCCCTGTGTTGTCATTATGTTTCATTCGAGTCAGCTGTGTCCTCATGTCGCCACTTCCTCTGATCACCTCATGTGTGTATTTAGGTCCTCAGTCTTCCTGTTCAGCGTCGTGTTGTCTGTTTCCTCGTTTCATGTATTCATAGTTCCTCTGGATCGTCTCTGTTATCTTAGTTTTTCCCAATGTAGGTTCAGTTAGCTCTCTCCCATGTTTGCCTTCGTTTGAGTTGTATTCATGTTTTCAGCCACAATAAAGGATCTGGTTTGCAACTCAAGTTCCGTCTCCTCGCCTCTGTCTGCTCCTGGGTCGACCTCGCTCACTTCACTCGGTCTGCCCCGGGATGGTGACAAGATCATTAGAAGGAAGTGAAGATAATTTATTGATGTACAGAACTCAATTTGAGGTATTTGGCAGTCTGATGGCCCATCGAAGCAGAACAGAATCCCAGTAGTGATAAGGATTAGGGTAGGACCCCCAAAGAAAAGAAAAGCAATCTTACCATGGGAGGAAGTTCCTATTTTTAAATTTTTTTTAATTTAATTTAATTTAATATTTTAAGTTATTACAAATTGGACAGACAATTAGACAGAAAGGGAGAAAGAGAAACAGAGGGGAAGGGGGGACAGTAAGATATAATATTTAAATACTAACTATTGAATGTTATTATTCAGACCCAGAGCCTGAAGCAGACATTGAGGACACTCAGGCCCGGACATCCACAGGCCCCTCAGATTGCGAAAGCCCAAGGAGGACCAACGGAGAAGCAACTGTGCCACCTTCCCGGAAAGAGCTGAGGAGAGCCTCAGACGTGGGGTCACCCAGCAGCCACGGTGCAGACGCCACAGCGGGCTGCACTGATGAGCCCGCGGGGTCTGCTGGCAGCCAGTCCCGCCAGAGAGAATCGAGCCCCAGTCCCAGAAGCCCGAAGTCTGAGGGCACCCCACCCCCGGACGGGGCCCAACCCAGCCACGGGCACCAGGCCCCGCTAAGCTGCCGCAGGGAGTGAGCCGGGTACATACCTGAGCGCCCAGCCCCGGACACCGAGAACCACCAACGCACCGACAGCTGTGGGTGACAGCCACCGGCAGGGAGTGTGATGGGTGGAGACAGGCCTCCACACCTTGGGAAGGCCCAAGATGGTGGAGACTCAACCTGAAACATAGACAAATGGCAGGAAATTTTGACCTATAGGTATGGAACCCATGAATGTTAGCAGTATTACAAGAGGTCTGGAAAGCAAAGGGGTAGTTCAAAGCAGAGTAGAGATCGCAAAAAGGCTCAAGGGCCATTGGAGGCCAGGAGGGCACAGAGACACTGAGATAAAACATTAAAACAGGCTGAAGTTAAGAGAGAGAAGGAGAGCCTTTGATAGATTCAAAGCTGATGTGCAAGGAGTGAGAAGAGCCTGCTCTAATGTGCAGGCTGCTGATTGCCAGCACAGAGCAGAGAGCCCGTGATAGGGCTGAGAGTTTGGCAAAGGTCAGGAGAGAAAGGAGTGTCTGTATTAAAGTTCAAGGCCTCTGAAGGCCAAGACAAAGCCAGAACATGGAATGAGGGAGAGTAGAGGGCCTACTTTAAGACAGAGTTGCAAAATAGAATAAAATAGAATGCATTTATTATCACTCTACAGATGTACAATGAAAAACTCCAATGGTTGATTCTGTTCATCTGGATGTAGCGATTCTGTCCAGATGAACAGAATCAGCCTTTGGAGATTTACTTACCTGGATGATTGTGAATGCATCAAGACGATACAATGAGAAACAACAATCTGGAGAAAAAAAGGAAATAAATACTTAAATAAATAGTGTTGTGTATTTCCAGTTTGGGTTATTGCACATAAAATCACATGGGGAAGACAGGTCAGAGAGGTATAACAATGGAAAAAGCACCACACGAGGAAAGATAAGGAGAAAAAAATAACTCCCCCCAGACTGAGCTCCAACAGGGAGATCAGTTTGAGAACAGAAAAAAAACACCTCTGCACATGAAAAAACTCTTAATACACCAAAGAAACACATGACAAGCAACAGGGATGGGTAAAGGGTGAGAGACAGCCGAATTAGACAGTACATCTGGGCCTGCAGCCTGTGTGCTGGTCTCCTTAATCCACCGTCAGCATCGGAAGGGAATAAGCGTCGAAGGCGTTTGGAGGGGGGATGAGTGCACATCTGCATGTGTATATATATGTATGTGTGTGCGTGTCCAGAGTTCAGCTGAGACAGTGTCCTTCGCCCTGCCAGGCTAAGTAAACAGTCTTCCAGCCAACCCAGGTGGCCTTGCATGGAATGGGAAGAACAGTCTAAACACAGTCGTTATCAGGGTGTTGTTCCACGCTCCGTCTGCCTTAGTGCAGCTGCCGTACCATACTGTGATGCAGTATGTCAGCAGGCTCTCAATGGATGAGCGGTAGAAAGTCAGCAACAGGTTGAGGTCCAGTTTGTACATCGTGAGGACCATCAGGAAGTACAGCAGCTGTTGGACCTTCTTGATGACCGCTGTGATGTTGTCTGTCCAGGAGATGTCAGCGGAGATGAGGACACCAAAGAACCAGAAGGTGTGGACCCTCTCCACACAGTTTTAGATTTGAGTGAGCTAGAATATAACTTAAAACTGGACTGAGATGCTTGTAAAGCTCCTGAGGCAGCAGCTACCTACCTATTTAGTGTCGAGCTTTGAAACTCCACCATGCTTAACAAACACAAGTACAGCTTTAAAGCTGATTACATTGATTACTTTCATTTTCATATTTCTGTGAATACACTTTTTTTTTTACAGTATTTCATAAAGCACTCAGTTGAATGAACAGTACAGATAGCGATTCACTAGTTATAATTACAAACCCTTTTAAAGATGCATCTTTAGTCCACATTCAATGAAGAGAAGTGTAACTGCATTTTGTCAATGGTGGGTGAATTACGGTGGCCCTGAGAGGCCCAACGGACTACAACTTAAGAAAACACAAGCAATAAGAAAAACGCTGCAAAAGTGCACAAAACACAACTGATATAGGAAAAAACAGATTTCCAAAAGCACAAAGGAAGTGTTTCTGGGGAGACAATAACCAGATGGACCAGTTGCAGGAACCAAAACATGCTAACAATTGTGCTGGGAGACACATAAAAGAAGGGGAGGATCTATTGGTTTTGTGAGGAAAGAAAAGATGAGAGGCAAGTGTGTTAGCCTGACTATTAGCCTAAAAATCTGTCATCAGTATTATATGAATCATGATAAAACACACCTGCCATGTTTGGGTTCCTGCAACTGGTCCGTCGGCGTATTGTCTTTGTCATAGAAATCTAAAATGAAGACAACACTGTATATGTCACGGTTTGCCGGGGCAAGCCGTGTGGAGTTGGAGAAAGGACCCAAAAGGCGGCAGCTCTGGTGCAGGTGAAGGAAGGAACCTTTTAAAAAAACAAAAAACAAGCGCGTCCATGCTCACAGGTGTACACACGGGTGATCACACCCACAAACTACACCCTTTTTGGCTCCTACCTCAAAGCAGACTGTGTTCTGTTGATCTTATGTGCTGCACAATAATGTTTAACATTTAGTATTTACTGTCATATTCCCATATATCATTGTGATGTTGTTTATTCTATTACTCTTGTTCTCTTCTGCTTGTTTTCTTTTTTCTTTCTCAGCAGGTGATCCAGGTGATTGATATATGCATTTTTTCTTTCTTTTTTTTTTTCTTTCTGCTCATTCTGTTGGTTTTTGTTTTTTGCCCTTCTCCCCCGTCCCTCTTCTCAGCTGTTTCTCTTTCCCTCTTTCTTTCTCCCCTTCTTTCCCCCAGTCAAGTCTGTCCCGTATTCAGTAAGTGAAAATAAAATAAACAATAAAAGGTGAATCAAATGGACCATTATGGCAAGGCTGGGATGGTCAGTTTGGTAAAGTAAATCCGTTGGGCATCTTTCTTTGCCTTTAGACAACAATTCTGATGGCAAAAGAGCCAAACGGGACAGGCAAAAAAAAAAAAAAAAAAAAAAAAAAAAAAGAAATCTAAAATGAAGACAACACTGTATATGTCACGGTTTGCCGGGGCAAGCCGTGTGGAGTTGGAGAAAGGACCCAAAAGGCGGCAGCTCTGGTGCAGGTGAGTATTTATTTACAGGAGTGGGAACAAACAGCAATGGTGGGTGAACATGAAACCAGAAACCTAAACTGGGTAAAACTAGCAAAACAAACCAGAAACGAAGATGCAGGGAGGTCCGGGAAATACATACGGAGAGACGCAGGGAGACCAAGGGGAAACAACACAGACAAACCAGCAACTACCATGACAGAAGACACAACTTAAATACACTCAGAGAACACAGGGAGATTACACACAGGTGGGGAACACAGCTGGGAGTGATTAACGTGACGAGACTAGGGAGGCAAACTGAAAACACTCACATAAGACGCAGACCTTCACAATAAAACAGGAAACACATACACGCAATGACATAACACACCAACTGGGGGACACAGAACATAGGAACATGAACCATGAAACAGAAGAGTACAAACACCCAAGGTAACCAAAACCACAGAATACTAATAAACTAAACATAAACACGGAGTCGCAGACTCCGGACCATGACAGTATATATTGTTTCTTTTTACCTTTATGCTTTGTGTGAACAACTAAAGTAAGTAAGTAAAGTTTATTTATTAAGCGCTTTTCACAGACAGGCAGTCACAAAGTGCTGTACACAAATATTAAAGTAAACAATACAATCAATAGACATTATACACAATGTAAAGGATCAAATGTAAAGAATGTAAAGAATTTAAAATACGTACAACAAAAGGCTTGTTTGAACAGAAACGTTTTTAACTGCTTTTTAAAAGAATCCACAGAGCAACTAAAGTGTGTTGCTTATGAAATCCATGAAGTGCTACAGAGAAAATTACATTTTATTTATGTAATGAACACATTTTGAACTCTTAAAGAAATATAACAAAAGGAAAGCTGAACTAAAATGATCCAGCAAACAAAAACTGTCATATCTCCTTTGGGCTTTTGGAGCCTTGACCTGACTTTTAAAAAGTAATTGAAAAAAAGCTCTATGCTGCTAAAAGAGGAAAAATAGATATTTGCAAAATTCTGCCTAAATATGTATTTTACCTGGTTAATGTGTGTGGCGGGGCGTGGTCTGCAGCGCCGCTGCAGGGGAGGCGGACACACCTGAGCGGCACCCGCAATCACGCCTCGCCGCCTTAAAGTCTGTGCTCTCTCTGCTGTTGTGTTGGTGTGTGTCGGGCTGTGAGCTGCAAAGCTACAGCCGGCTGTGTGCGCACAGCAACCGTGTGTGTAAAGTGGTCAATAAAGAGATGCTGAAAAGCGTGTTCAAAAGATCCATAACTGGCCTACCTGGGGTTGAAAGTCTCGATAAATGCACGCCGTTTCGGCGGCTACACCGGCTTCCGCGAGTGTGACGCTTATTTTGAGCGATGAAAAAATAATAAGATATAATTTTATTTTTATATTTCAATATCACAATAATCTTCCAATTTAGAACTACAAGTTAAAAAGAACTAAACACAAATAAAATACACTTCAGCTATTCAGCTAAATACTTCTAATTTATTTTCCCAAACCACGCGGAGCCGCAAAATAAAGACTAAAGAGCCGTGGGTTGCCGACCCCTGCTCTAGACAGAAATCTCGACCCCCCCAATGCTCAGCACAAAGTTACGCTCTTCCCTGGATAAGTAAGGGATAAATAAAAATCACTTGACCCTAAACTGAATGCAGCTGCTAATGTTGTGACAGGAATGTTCTTCCGCTTCAAAATGACTTGATATCATTCATGACCGATTATGGGACAACAAGTTATTTACAATGGTGTAAAAAACTGGACCTGTTCAGGGCTGCAGCAACTTCATTATTGATCTTTTACCTAACTATATTTGTTGATCACATCTAGCTCACTCATGTTATACCAGCCATCATGGCAAAATGTGACCCAGAGATTTAGTCCAAAAAACTGAAAACCCTGGGAAACAGAACCCATCACACACCTTCTTATGCCTGCTTCTTCATTGCTCCAGGTGATGACAATAACATCAGTAGTTCTAAGCAAGGTCCCAATTTTCAGATAACAAGTCTGGATGGCTCTGAACATTTTGAGTTTCAATGAGAGTAAAACGGAGGTGATTGTATTTAGACCTAACAATATTTAATGCAACCCGCATGGGAATTGTGGTTGGCTTGAGTCTTATATTAAACAAACATATTAGTTTTGTGTTGCAAAAAAGCTTTTTCCAGTTGAGGCAAATAGCAAAGCGCTAGCCAGTTTAGTCAAGACATGACATGGAGAAGGTAATACATGCCTATATTTTAACTTGGCTGGACTACTGTAATGCACTTTATGTTGGAGTCAGCCAAGGGTCTCCTGCATGTCTTCAGCTCGTTCAAAATGCTGCTGCCCGCCTCTTCACTGGTGACCACAGGCATGAACATGTAACACCTATCCTGTCCTCTCTTCATTGGCTTCCTATTCATGGCAGAATTAATTTCAAAAATTGTAACGCTGGTTTATAAATGCCTTAATGGTCTCCCCCACACCTTTCAGAGTTGCTTCAGCCTTATATTCCTTCATGGACCCTTGGGTCAGCCGACCAGCTGCTGTTGGCCAAAATGTAGAGGAGAACGAGCCTTTTCAATTATGGCTCCCAAACTCTGGAATACGCTGCCTTTAAATATTAGACAGGCATCTTTGTTTAATCACTTTTGAAAATCAGAAGACTTTATTTATCCCCACGGGGCAATTAACAAACAACAGAGCAGCATGACGTTGAAGATAAGGACAATAAGAACAAGCAATAGGAGTGAGATAATAAATACACAGAATATACAGTATATACACAGTTTTAAAATTAAAGTGACTGAATAGGTGAATGAATAACTGTAAGTGACTAAAAGTGAGTAAAGTGTTGGCAGTATAAAAGAGTGTAGAGTAGTTTCTGTTTCTGGTGTGGGAAACGGTCTCATCGGCTGGAGTTTAAAAGCAGAGCTGCTTTGGGGACAAAGGTGGCGCTCCTCCTCCTCCTCTCAGTCCTGCAGGAAATGCAGCGGAGGCGTCGCCCAGAGGGGAGCCATTGAAATGCGGGGTGAAGAATGTGAGAGGGGTCGTTGATTATTTTGGCTGCCTGTCTGAGGACCTGTTGGCTGAAAACCTGCCAGAGTTCTGACAGGCCAATGACTGTAGAGCACACTGATGCAGTGTGCTGCAGTCTGTTCCTGTATGAAGGCTGAGGCAGTGGAACCAGCAGCTGATGGAGAAGGTCATGATGCTTTCCAGGAAAGCATAGTAAAAAGTCATCATGATGGCTGTGCTGACTCCAAAGGAGTTGAGTTTCCTAAGGAGGTATAGCCGTTGGTGGCACCTCCTGAGAATCTCCTCTGTGTTGGCAGAGAATCTCAGGAGGTTGTCAAAGATGGTTCGCAGGTATTTGTACTCTTCAGCTACCTCCACTGGCTTCCCGTGGATGGTGGTGGTGACTGAAGCAGCCAGATCCCTCTGCCTGCTGGAGAAGGTCACCACCTTTGCTCTCGTTCAGTTCAAGTTGGAGCTGTCACACCACTCTACAAACTCCTGCAGAGCGGGCCGTGGTGCTGTGAGGGCCTGGCAGCAGTGACAGGAGAACTGTGTCGTCAGCATATTTCACCAGGTGACAGTCGGGCTGTGTGGATCTGCAGTCATCGGTGTAGAGGATGAAGAGCAGGGGGGAGAGCACACAGCCCTGGGGAGAGCCAGTGGAGGTGGAGCTGAGACCGGAAAGAGAGTTGTTGACCCGTCCTGTTGGTCAAAAAGTCCAATATCCACAGGATTAGCTGATCATCCAGGTGAAATCGGGAGGAAAGTTTAGTGGGCAGGATGTGAGGCTGCAGAGTGATGCACGCTGATGAGAAATCAGCAAACAGGAGTCTGGCGGAGGAGTCAGGGAGCTCCAGATGTTTGTGGATGGAGTCCGAGAGGAAGATTGTTGCATCATCGACGCCTCTGCGTGCACGATAAGCAAACTGGAGTGAGTTGATATGTTTATTATATGTATTATTGTGTGTTTATGTGTCAGTGTTTTCATCTCGTGTGCTACTCCTTTGTTTCTGTACAGCACTTTGGGCAAACTTTCTGTTTTTAAATGTGATATATAAATAAAATGGATTTGGAAGTCTTTTTTTAGTGAATACATTTGATTTAAAAATAAAAAAGAAGAATAACAGAAGCATTTTTTCAGTGAATCAATACATGTGCATTATGTTTTTTTTTCTTTTGTAGTTTGTTTGTTTGATGCTTGTATTCTCTGGTTTTCTGCTTTAATATTGTTTATATGCATCTTGTATTTTATTTGATACAAAATTACACTTGATGCATTTAATACACCTGTATTAACATTAATGGTGTCAGTTTTTGTCTTGTTCAAAAACACCACATCAGGGGTAAGGGGACCAGGGGCTATTTTCTACATTTCTACAAAAAAAGTCAAATAAATGTGTTCTTTGTTTCATTCATCACTGTATTTCAAAATTAAGTCCAGTTGTAAAATGTAAACACAAAGGTTTGAGCGCACATAATTACACTGATAAATGTCTTAATATTATATCCAAACGGACAACATACATCAAATGAAAGATAACTCAAACTTTGAGTTTTAAACTGTGACACAATTTGTAATAACGCTGGACTACACTCTCTTCTCTTTAATTTGCACAGCTACAGTGAATTAAGTGTTTTATATGGATGTTTTCTATTTATGTGTCTCTTTTATTAAAGTAATATGTATATTTTAGGATTTTCTCCAAAGAAAAAATTAACAAGTTTGCATATTAACTCTGTGACTGGCATTCACGTGAAGTGTAACCTCACTGTGAACACTGAGGGAAATGTTAACTGATGGAATAACATTATTGTTGCCAACTGACGGTGTTCTGTATTCATCAATACCAAAGTTACTTAATACACCACTCAATTTAGCTCTGCTCATAATGGCCGCTTCTTTAGTTTTTGTCCAGGGTGAGTGCCCAGAATAACCGGCTGGAGTCAAAGGGCAGACAGAGGCTGAGTGATTTTCCAAAAAGAATATTTTTATTCACAAAAGAAATATGAAACTACAGGGAGTGCAGAATTATTAGGCAAGTTGTATTTTTGAGGAATAATTTTATTATTGAACAACAACCATGTTCTCAATGAACCCAAAAAACTCATTAATATCAAAGCTGAATGTTTTTGGAAGTAGTTTTTAGTTTGTTTTTAGTTTTAGCTATTTTAGGGGGATATCTGTGTGTGCAGGTGACTATTACTGTGCATAATTATTAGGCAACTTAACAAAAAACAAATATATACCCATTTCAATTATTTATTTTTACCAGTGAAACCAATATAACATCTCCACATTCACAAATATACATTTCTGACATTCAAAAACAAAACAAAAACAAATCAGCGACCAATATAGCCACCTTTCTTTGCAAGGACACTCAAAAGCCTGCCATCCATGGATTCTGTCAGTGTTTTGATCTGTTCACCATCAACATTGCGTGCAGCAGCAACCACAGCCTCCCAGACACTGTTCAGAGAGGTGTACTGTTTTCCCTCCTTGTAAATCTCACATTTGATGATGGACCACAGGTTCTCAATGGGGTTCAGATCAGGTGAACAAGGAGGCCATGTCATTAGTTTTTCTTCTTTTATACCCTTTCTTGCCAGCCACGCTGTGGAGTACTTGGACGCGTGTGATGGAGCATTGTCCTGCATGAAAATCATGTTTTTCTTGAAGGATGCAGACTTCTTCCTGTACCACTGCTTGAAGAAGGTGTCTTCCAGAAACTGGCAGTAGGACTGGGAGTTGAGCTTGACTCCATCCTCAACCCGAAAAGGCCCCACAAGCTCATCTTTGATGATACCAGCCCAAACCAGTACTCCACCTCCACCTTGCTGGCGTCTGAGTCGGACTGGAGCTCTCTGCCCTTTACCAATCCAGCCACGGGCCCATCCATCTGGCCCATCAAGACTCACTCTCATTTCATCAGTCCATAAAACCTTAGAAAAATCAGTCTTGAGATATTTCTTGGCCCAGTCTTGACGTTTCAGCTTGTGTGTCTTGTTCAGTGGTGGTCGTCTTTCAGCCTTTCTTACCTTGGCCATGTCTCTGAGTATTGCACACCTTGTGCTTTTGGGCACTCCAGTGATGTTGCAGCTCTGAAATATGGCCAAACTGGTGGCAAGTGGCATCTTGGCAGCTGCACGCTTGACTTTTCTCAGTTCATGGGCAGTTATTTTGCGCCTTGGTTTTTCCACACGCTTCTTGCGACCCTGTTGACTATTTTGAATGAAACGCTTGATTGTTCGATGATCACGCTTCAGAAGCTTTGCAATTTTGAGACTGCTGCATCCCTCTGCAAGATATCTCACTATTTTTGACTTTTCTGAGCCTGTCAAGTCCTTCTTTTGACCCATTTTGCCAAAGGAAAGGACGTTGCCTAATAATTATGCACACCTGATATAGGGTGTTGATGTCATTAGACCACACCCCTTCTCATTACAGAGATGCACATCACCTAATATGCTTAATTGGTAGTAGGCTTTCGAGCCTATACAGCTTGGAGTAAGACAACATGCATGAAGAGGATGATGTGGACAAAATACTCATTTGCCTAATAATTCTGCACTCCCTGTATGAAGCGTAGTGTCCGTATGGCTATGATCCAGAGTTCCAGGTTGTTCCACGTCCAGAGGTGACGGCAGGAAGTGCAGGCAGGTGAAACAGGTAATCTGAATGATGGAGTGACCAGCGATGAACAGGGAGGTGACACACTGCACAGATGGGTGAAAGGTCCGAGAGGTACTGTGACACAAGAAATGATCATTAGAACAACGAGGATAATTAACAAGATGTACACAATTGAGAACGCCAGCGGTGTGGAGAGTAGGCAGGTAATGAGGCTCCACCTGGGGGGTGGAAACCTAGAGCTGCCAGAGAAACACAGACACTCACCCAGACCATGGTAGTTGTGTCTTCAACAAATCTTGAAAATCCAGAAAAGGTTTGAATGTGATCACCAAGTTCTTTACAGATCACTGAAAACTAGGGGTGCAACGCTACACAAACTTCACGGTTCGGTTCGATACTTTGGTGTCACGGTTCGATATTTTTTCGATACAAAAAATGTTCATGCTTTTTTAATTTGTCATTTATTAAAATTATGAATATATATTTTAACTCAAAAGTACAGTTTTTAAATTTAATGTTGCTGAAACAACAAAGTAATAAAAAAATAAATCTATCTGATGGAGAAATCACTCATCTTTGGAAAAGAGAGTTTATTACAGAGAAATGGCTCTTTCCAAAATAAAAGCTCTACTATGCGCTTCTTCTGGGCTATATTCTCAGCAGCATATTAAACATATCAGGTCCCCATAAGGAGAATCATGTGCTAACGGCTGTCTAAATGACTCGGGTAAAGTTTGTAGCATGCGTGCTTGTTGTTTTTGTCTGCTTCCACTTGTCTTTGCACTAGGATGATGTCGGAGTAAATGTGCAGTCATATTCGTTGTGTTCCCACTAGTGCTGTCAGCGTTAATCTGAAATGATGTTAACGCCACAACACGGCAAATCTCCGTTAACGAGCTACCGCGGATCGCCCCGTGCGTGGAGCTGGACGGCGTCAACACGTTAATGAGCTAACTGCGCTAACGCACTAGTCAAATATACGATGCTTCCTGATTTCAGATTGACTTCCTGCTTAAGGGGGAGCTGTCAAACTGTCAGAATACATCTATGTAAGGGGCAAAGGATAACAACGCGTGTGTAAGTGTGTGTGTATGAGTGACTATGAATGTATTTGAAAGAAGAATGTATGTATGACAATATAAGAATGATGAGCCTTCTAAATGCCCTGGAAACCATGGAAGTGACTGGAACACCCAAATCTGGTGATTTGGATTGGTGAGCAAATACCTAGAATTGATAAACTGTTAGAGTTATGTGTTCCCAAGTCACGTTGTTTTATTAGGCTATAAAATAGATACGCATACAAGCACTGGTCTTATTCGGGTATTATCTGAGATGACTTATCCAGGTTTCATTTGCTTCTGTTGGCAGTAATTAGCAGGTTGATATGACCTTAACCAGAAAATAACTTTAAGGTATTTAAAGAAAAGCCAGCTGAGAGAAAAGGTAATAAAGAGAGAGAGATAAAAAGGTCAAGAGAAAACAAATGATAGTCACTAAGATGCCATAAGCAAACACTTCCTTTAATTGACTCTTCTGTTTGCATGACCTTGAACCTCCAGATAAACTCTAGGAAGTCTTTATTATATTGTGAGCGATAAAATAACGTTTGGCATTAATTAATTAATGCGTTTAATGCAAAAATGTGTTAACTTGCTGAGAGTGTCTAATTATTAATCACAGCTGATCACATTGTTATGCACAAAATTCAATAACTAATTCAAAAGTGGTGTATTTCACACTTTTTTGTCCATGTAAGACCATTTTTCTTTACGTTTCTTTATAAATATAAATGACATTTATTTAATACACAGAAGCCTGTGTTGGTGATGACAGCTTCAAGACGCCTCCTGTATGTTGAAACGAGTCGCAGGCCCCATTCTCCCACACAAAGCATTTCTTTTTTTCTTTTGTTTGCCTGTCCCATTTGGTTCTTTAGCCAGATCTGTTGTCTGAAGACCAACAAGGAGACCCAATGGATTTACTTTACCAAGTGGATCATCACGGCCTTGCCGTATTGGTCCATTTGATCGACCTTTGTTGTTATTATTTATTTTATTTTATTTTCAGTTGTTACAGACGGGACAGACATGACTGAGGGACAGGAAAGGGAGAAAGATGAAGGGAAAGAAAGGGAAGAGGGACAGTGAGAAAGGAAACTTAAAAAGAGAGAGAAGAGAAAAAAAATCTCCTGGATCACCTGTTGAGAGAAAGAAGAGAAAACAAGCAAAAAACAGAGCAACATACTAAACACAACACCATCACATTAATCTAGCTGAGTGTAAACAGCCGTAAATACTAAATATTGAATGTTGTTGTGCAGCAAGCAGGACCGACAGCGCACAATGTGCTTGGAAATAGCAGCCAAGAAAGGTGTAGTTTATGTCTATGGGCAGTGAACACCTGTGTGCACACCTGTGTGGATCAGCGCGCTTGTATTCAAAAGGTTTCCACATGTAATGGTCTGCTAGAGGATGTAGGGAGCCATAGCCCCGCCCCCACACAAAGCATTTCTGTGGGCTCCTCCTATGAACTCTGTTCAGTTCAGTTTTGGTCTCATCTAACCAGACTATACTCTCCCAGTAAGTCACAGGTTTGTTTTGAATGTTGTTCAGCAAAATTTCTTCAACATGCTCTTTATTCAGCAATGGAGTCTGGCATGGTGAGTGTGCATACAGGCCATGGCAGTTGCATTGCAGTTTAAAGCAATTGTACCAGCTAGTTTCAGGTCTTTCTGCAGCTCTCCACCAGTGGTTCCCTGATAATTCTCTTCACTCCTTTTCACCTCGTTACTCCTCTGCCTGAAATCTTTGGGGAGCACCTGGTCATGGACACTTTATGGTGACGTATTGTCTTTCCTCTTCTGGATTATGGCCCCAACAGTGCTTCTAGAACTTTGGTGCCTTTTTGCACTTCACGCATGTCTTCATGTGTTAAAAACCTTTTCCTGTGTCATTTCTTAATATTCAAACATAATATTTAAATATTGTGGACATCTTATGGTTTGATGTCTTGCATGTGATGGAATTCTGTCTGTAAAAAAATATAAATAAAGTCAGTGACAGAAGGCAGCCTTGGCTCTAAAACTGGCAAATAGGCGCTGGAAACAAGGGCCACGATAGTGGAAAAAAACATTGGAACAAAGCGGTTTAACACAACATCGACGCAAGCAGTTAGTGGACCTGAGTGAAGACCACATGGGCACAGCTGAAGATGCTGAGGCAGAACCTCAAACTCCCATGTCTCTGTCGAGGACCTGAGGGTGGAGGAAGACATTCACCACCTATGGGGTGACAGTACTTTTTGATCAAAGCATGTACAGACAGAGCTGCATAAACAGCATGAACTGGTATTTGTATAGGCCTTTTCTAAAACTAATAGAGTACTCAAAGCACAGTTTCTAATCTCTTCATGCAGTAAGCAGCAGTTTGGCAAGGATACTGTGTGTCTGCTACTATGTTCAAGGTCAGTAGTGCAGCTGATAATCTGGAGACACTTCATTCTTGAGTAAACTGGGGCCTTACACTGATAAGCAGAGTGGTGCTTGATTTAAGGTGGTTAATCTAAAAAGCTTATCAGCACAACCGCGAGGCACTAAAAAAGTCCTGGATATGTCAGATCAGCTAGGTTTTGGCAGCACTTCACTATCTAGCAGAACAAGCCTCCTACCAGGCAAGACTGCTTTAGTGAACATGCATGCACACCAATTGCTCTTCCGTATCCAAAGTCCCAATGAAAGACCCGGCTGTACAACAACTGCAAGCTAACACCTCGTGTACATGAGGCCATAATTTCAGATGGGTAGCTTTACTTTCGACCTCCGTTGCTTTGCGCGCATGTCTCCTTCTCGAGTAAGTCCCAACCACAGTTTTCGGGCGTTGGATTCAAAAGCCAATCGTCCAGTCCAGCTTCAAGCCAGCATGCCCTTTTTTCTTTCTCACCTTATATTCTATATCTCTCTTGTCAGAGCCGTGTGCCATGTGGCCTCCTTGTCTTCTGTCCCTTGTTCTATTAGTGGCTTTTCGAATCTATTTTAGTTGTAAGCAGCCTCCTACACCAAGCCCCAATCATCTGGCCGAAAACTGCTCCTCTCTGCACAATTCTCTCCAGCAAGCCACCCAGCACCACCCATCGCACCATGTTTTACGAGCTCACTTTCTGTCTCCCCCCCTATTCACTGACACACAGACCAGCAGGAAATCTTCTCCTCTCCCGCCACTGCACCGCTTCATGGTCTCCGTCATGTTTGCATGGGCAGAGATGAGAATCATGCCAAGTGGGACGTCCCTTTAAGTCTGTCTTTGTCGGATAGTATGCATCCTGGCCTTCTAGGATTCCACCATCAGTTTTACCGCGAGCATGTGGCAATGTAGTCAGCTACACCGACTATGTAGTCTGCTCTTATTCCTGGGTTTGGAATTTTTTCCTCCTGTCAAACTGCTCACAAATATGTTCGTTTCTGGGGTCAAGTTTTGCTTGCCGCCGCAAGTGCCGCGCTACCAAACTCAATTTCGCCAGTACCATTTTGACTTTCTCTGAGATTAAAATCGTCCGACCAGTCGAAAACAACAGCCATTTTTCATCCACCTTTGGTTTCCCCCGAGTTCCCCCCCATCCGTAAGCTCGCAGAGCTTCCAGCAACTATTCAAAATGAGACTTCAGATTCATTTCTAGATGGGTTGCATCTCCGCACCCTAGTATATAAGAGGTAATGATTTAGCTCCTGCCTTCAGCCTCAGTCTTAGGAGGCAGTAGACGCACCGTCTTAGACAATGAATGAAGTTTAGCTCGGCAAGCTATTAACATGCACTAATGGAATGATCGGGAACCTTTGATTCTCCAATAAAAAGTATATTGTCCACTTAAAGTGATAAAGCACAAAAAAAACCAGTCCCTACAGTGGTAGAGGCAGCAATGAGTCAAGAACAGACACTGTCCATTGGTGTGACAAGGTGCTTTTGTTCACTAGAGCTAGTTACACACGTGTCGTAGGTTTTTCTTTAGAATTGACTCAGTCCAGGCTAACAAACTGCGGAAAAATATCAAGTAAGAGTTTGCTTTCAGGCAATTGGCTTCGAGTGTACAGTATGATTTAGTGCTTTCAGTGGAAAGTCAAATCTTGTCACTCTATTAAGTCCTCAATAGTTTCACACCCCGATTCCCCCCACCTCAAACACACCCTGTCCATTTTCTCATGGTTTCAAACAAATGGACTTAGTGTATATGGGCAGTTTACATGCAGAGTCAGGTAACTCTATAAGAGATTACCTAAGTTGACTTAATATCTTTAGATGAGTGTTTAACAACAAATATCTACACTGTATCCATTTATAGAGGAAAGCTGGGTTGCTGACTCTACCTAAGCAAGAGCGGGAGATTATCATATAGGTGGGTCGATAGGGCGACCCCACTGCCAGTGAATAGAGCTCTTGAGTTTGGCAGCCCAGTAATAGTGTCTAAACACAGGGAGACCCAACGGCCCGCAAAGAAGTACTTTTTTGAAGATGAGCTTGGAATCCAGAGGGGGTTTTCCTGCACAGATAAATGAGAGATCAATGAAATCAAGCGGCTTAAAAAACTGAGGTGGCAAGTAAAGAGGGAGGTATTTGGGAAAAAAATAGAAATCGGGGCAGAGATACCATTCTAAACTGCATTTATTCGAACAATCAAAGACAAAGGGAGCAGTTTTCCATTTTCTAATCCCCACAAATATTTGGAAAAAAAGCACCGAGCCGTTGTTTTTTTAGTTGTTAAATTCCCCAAGGAAAAGTGTTTCCAAGATGTTCAATTTAGAAAGAAGTTTGGATTTTTAGGAATCGTAAGGCCAAAGGTAAAGGATGTGTCCACTAAGTTAAAATGGAGTGAGCTGAGAAACTTTGGGCATAAATTATCTGTTTCGGCATGAATTCAGATTTGGCCCAATTAAGCATATATCCTGATAATTGCCCAAAGGGTTTAATGCAATTTAAAGGTGAGGAAAGGTGAAATTCCTGGTTCGGGAAAGAGGAGATCCATAAATCAGCGGCATACAGTTAACAAGACTTTCAGCATTCGCCCAAATTTGACTCCCTGTTATGGCCTGGGTGGTTTCTATGGAATAGGCAGGGGCTCAAGAAAGAAACAGGGAGACAGAGCATATATCAAAAGAGAGGTGAGAGGGGGGTCCACCTGTCTGACTCCAGTTGTAATTGGAAAGGGGAGGATGTTCTGCAGTAGTGAAGGAGGCCAAGAACACCCCGAAAGCACTTTGTTTGGAAAAAAATAAAATCACTCCTTCAAAACACTGCCAAACCCAGAGACCAGTTTATTCGAGGAAGCTGATTCACTGGATTTAAGAAAGTGTGTTGTGCACTGCTCCTGCTGAGGCTTGAGTTGTACCTCAGAGACGCGAAGACTGTTTTTTCAAAGACTGTTAAGCCGTGGGGGGAAAAGTTTTTACCTGAATAATGTGCTAAGTCTGTGTTATTTCACTAGAGGCCTGCTCCTCTGGTCTCACGGCTGGTCTGGGGCAGCCCTGCTCCTCAGGAGGCGGAAGCAGACTAGACAAAAATTAAGAAAAAAAAGGGGAAAAATCAAGGCCAGTGCTCGTCTGACTTCGCAGGATGCGGGCTGCTGGGAACCAGCGTCACGCCGGGACCCGTACCGACTCATCGGGTGGGAAATAAGGGAAAAACGAACTGGTGTCCGGTTTCACCCCACCCCACCCACCAACTTGCGCCCCCCCCCCCCCCAAAAAAACGTTGGCGGGTTCCAAGGGGAGGCCAACCAGACACAGTCCTACCTCTGCAACCCTACCTCTCTTTTGTGTGAGCGGCTAGTAGCCGGCAGCAGCACCTGTTCCTGTATCCTGTTCTGAGGTTCGGGAGAAGCAGCTCAACCACAGATTCAACCACTACTCGTGTCAAGAGCTGAGTCAGTAAGCTCAGGTAGGTAGCCCCCCCCCTCAATCATTCTGCTCAGTGATTTTGCTCAGCACAACTGAGTGGGAGCCGCTTCAGCACGCCACGCCATTGTCGGTTCATGCTGGGGGCGCCAGTGAAGCGGTCACACGCCTTGGGCTTCGCACGCGCCGTCTGTTTCCGCTGGCAGCACTGGAGAGTCTGGCCAGCTGTCAGCTCACCTACAAGGCTAAAGCACCGGATTCAACCGCACTGGCAGCAGCCACCGCCACCGTCTGGGTTCCTGCCTCTCGGGTCCGGGGGCCTGTCTGGCCTTGTGCTCTTGTCAACCAGCCAAGCATCCCAAGAGCCTTCAGATACGTCGTGTGCTGCCGGCGCTGCATGTTTCGTCCAAAGTCATCCAACAACACACATCATACGGCCGTTGCTGCTGCAACCACGGTTCCACGACGGTCCTGGAGAATTTTGCCGCTTGGTCCATGGAGCGAGTTTTTGTTCTCAAGATATTTGAACAACATATCTGCTATTAAGTGGAAAAAATCTGCCATGGAACAAGGGAAAATTCTACCAGATCCACTGTCTAAAAACAGTTCCTTTTAAATCCCTCGGCCAAAAAAAACCTGGAAAATAGTTACTCTGTAGCGGATTGTGTAGTATTTTGTAAGTTTGATGAGCTATGATTGAGTAAGAACTTAGACAAATCTACTTGGACAAGAGTTTTGACTTTTGCAGTGTATGCACAACTTTACAGTCACAAACTGACACAGCTCTTTTGTAAATTCAAAAGCTTTTAAATTTCACGGGAAGGTTTTTTGTTTTTTTGATTCTGCTGCAGAATGCATTAAAAGGGCTTAGTAAAAGGCAGCCTTTGCTGTTCACAGTCTTTTCAGATCTTCAATTGTGACACAGAGAGGAGTGTAACAGCAGTTTCCACTTGGAGAAGGGCTCGTCTCTTTTCACCAAGAACTCACTTATCAGTTCCCCTGAACTTCTTTTCCGTAACCTTGAAATAGTCCATCAAGGCAAGGAAGAAGAACAGGCGGTGGCTTCTGAACCACCTGTGCTTTGTTTTTCTGCTCTTCAGTTGTAGGTGGTGTGAAGAGTGGATCCACCTTTTTTCGCCCCTAGGTGGACCGAGTCTATGAGGTCTTGCTGCCACAATATGTGCAAGCGATCTGTTCATCAAAGGCTGTGTACTTAAGTCTGGCTGGGACGGAGCGTCTCGGGCAGAGTTGTTTTGGGTCACTATAGTGTATGCCGGCGACCCTTATCGCCCTGTCTTGGGTCACGAGGCAGTTATGCAAGCTGGAGCCTTATGCCAGTCACTGAAGCAGCCGTCAGAATCACTGTGGTATGCGACTCCGTTTTGCATAGTTTATCTGCCATTCGTGGAGACGAACTGCCTGCAGCTTTGGCTAGGGTTTCCAGTCTTGCCAGAACAGTCAAGGAAGGTTTTCCCTCTGGGCGTTTTGCTGTGCCCCAGTGTTTTGGCCTTTAAAACCGAAATTAGGACTTTCTTCTGTTCCCATTCTTTGATCTCTTTGGTAAACAATGATAATGAGGAGTACAATCGTGTGATGAAAAATTTTTAAATAAAAAGAAAAGAAAAAACAAAGTAAAAACCGTTGATGAACATGCGATGAAGACCTTGAACTGAGACAACAATTTATTGAAAGAGAGATGCATAAGCGAACAGATCAGCTGGCTTTGTGCTTTTCAACCGTGTTGGAACACACAGGTGACAACAAGAAAGACAAACACACCTCCGGTAGTTATCCCTGCAAGGATTTATGTGTAGTGATAAGATGAATGGTAACTTTGATCACTTAAGCTTACTGAATCTGGAGGGGATCACGGAATGAATGTGCACCAACGACAAGTTAGTTCCTAACATCATCTATATAAACATGTGTTAAATAATCAGGAATTAAATATGGAATTATTGAAAATTTGAAATCCCTGATTTTTGGTTTTAATTTTGCATGTCATTTCCAACTTTTTGGGAACCTGAGTTGAACAATAAGAGTATTTAGGGGGGTTTTGTACATTAAGGCATGGTTGTTTACTTTAACTCATCAGGCTGCAGTTCAGGTATGTTGCTATTACTATGTTGTTTTAAGTTTTGTCTTAGAAACTTGGTTGAAAACTTGTGAGTATTTCCAAATAGATTATCAGATTCATCACTCTTCATGCTGCGTGGCACTATGGTACAACAATGCATGGTACTTGCAGTTGTATTTGTTAGTCTTTTAGTTGTCTTTCTTGATTAACCAGATTTTATCACTTCTTGCTTCAAATGCAAGTCATCGAACTGAAGCACATGGCCAGCAACGTCAAAAGGGAAATTTCATTATGCACACAACAGACACAGAAAGTGACCTTGAATCTATTTATCAATCCAGATGCATTATCAGGAATAGGCAGTCGGCAACACTGTCCATGGACTCCGGTCAAGACAACACACACACACACCACACACACACAACACACACACACACAGCGCACAAAAAGTAATAACTGGATCCTATGTCTCAGAACAATATAAACATGTTACTTATTTCGTACATTGCTAAGAAATTGCTGGTTTGAGTTTTCATGTAAAAATGTAAATAGGCTTATTCTAAGATTCTTGCAAATTTTCTTGTAAATTTAAAAACAGATGCATCTAAAAGACTTTAACTTAAGATGAAGCTGTTTTGTTAGCCACAGATTCTTCGGGACAGCACAAAATAAATAAATTACGAAATCACCACATCCAAGAAAATAAATTGCTTCATCTTTTAAAATTAACTTATAACTTCATTGATTATTTGATTTATTCTTGCACAATGAAAAACGCCTAACTGGGTTCCTTTTTTGAATGCATCTGGTGGACGACAGGCATCAGACCCACCCAGATGCTCAAAG